>NW_027422857.1:75000-77500 GCF_048934315.1 Petromyzon marinus | reverse complement strand
GTTACCATTGTCCATACAATAGTGCAGGTGCGATGGAAATCTTTTCTCGTTTTGGTGCGTGCTACATTTTTACGGATAGACCCCGTGAAACGCTAGAAATTGGCGGGGATGTGTCTCTTGTGGCTCACGGGGCTGTTAGGGTGGCACAGAAATCCCTCGGAATGGGAAAACGGGTCATTTTCGTGTTGCCACATTGCATGCGAACGGCATGAAACTTCCAGAGGCATTTGCAGCAGGAATGCATGTGCAGTCAAAAAAGTGAATATTTTTCACGGATAGACCCCGTGAAACGCTAGAAATTGGCGGCGATGTCTCTCTTGTGGCTCACGGGGCTGTTAGGGTGGCACAGAAATCCCTCGGAATGGGAAAACGGGTCATTTTCGTGTCGCCACATTGCATGCGAACCGCATGAAACTTCCAGAGGCATTTGCAGCAGAAATGCATGTGCAGTCAAAAAATTGAATATTTTTCACGGATAGACCCCGTGAAACGCTAGAAATTGGCGGGGATGTGTCTCTTGTGGCTCACGGGGCTGTTAGGGTGGCACAGAAATCCCTCGGAATGGGAAAAAACGGGTCATTTTCGTGTCGCCACATTGCATGCGAACCGCATGAAACTTCCAGAGGCATTTGCAGCAGGAATGCATGTGCACTCAAAAAATGTGATATTTTTCACGGAGAGACCCCGTGAAACGCTAGAAGTGGGCGGGGATGTCTCTCTTGTGGCTCACGGGGCTGTTAGGGTGGCACAGAAATCCCTCGGAATGGGAAAACGGGTCATTTTCGTGTCGCCACATTGCATACGAACCGCATGAAACTTCCAGAGGCATTTGCAGCAGGAATGCATGTGCACTCAAAAAAGTGAATATTTCTCACGGATAGACCCCGTGATACGCTAGAAATTGGCGGGGATGTCTCTCTTGTGGCTCACGGGGCTGTTAGGGTGGCACAGAAATCCCTCGGAATGGGAAAACGGGTCATTTTCGTGTCGCCACATTGCATGCGAACCGCATGCAACTTCCAGAGGCATTTGCAGCAGAAATGCATGTGCAGTCAAAAAAAAATTGATATTTTTCACGGATAGACCCCGTGAAACGCTAGAAATTGGCGGGGATGTGTCTCTTGTGGCTCACGGGGCTGTTCGGGTCGCACAGAAATCCCTGGGAATGGGAAAACGGGTCATTTTCGTGTTGCCACATTGCGTACGAACCGCATGAAACTTCCAGAGGCATTTGCAGCAGGAATGCATGTGCACTCAAAAACTTCTATATGTTTCACGGATAGACCCCGTGAAACGCTAGAAATTGGCGGGGATGTGTCTCTTGTGGCTCACGGGGCTGTTAGGGTGGCACAGAACTCCCTCGGAATGGGAAAAGGGGTCATTTTCGTGTTGCCACATTGCATAGGAACGCCATGAAACTTCCAGAGGCATTTGCAGCAGAAAGGCACGTGCACTCAAAAATTTTAATATTTTTCACGCATAGACCCCGTCAAACGCTAGAAGTTGGCGGGGATGTCTCTCTTGTGGCTCACGGGGCTGTTAGGGTCGCACAGAAATGCCTCGGAATGGGAAAACGGGTCATTTTTGTGTGGCCACATTGCATAGGAACGGCATGAAACTTCCAGAGGCATTTGCAGCAGGAATGCATGTGCACTCAAAAACGTCTATATTTTTCACGGATAGACCCCGTGAAACGCTATAAATTGGCGGGGATGTCTCTCTTGTGGCTCACGGGCGCTGTTAGTTAGGGTCGCACAGAAATCCCTCGGAATGGGAAAAGGGGTCATTTTCGTGTTGCCACATTGCGTACGAACGGCATGAAACTTCCAGAGGCATCTGCAGCAGAAATGCATGTGCACTCAAAAACGTCTATATTTTTCACGGATAGACCCCGTGAAACGCTAGAAATTGGCGGGGATGTGTCTCTTGTGGCTCACGGGGCTGTTAGGGTCGCACAGAAATCCCTCGGAATGGGAAAACGGGTCATTTTCGTGTTGCCACAATTGGCATACGAACGGCATGAAACTTCCAGAGGCATTTGCAGCAGAAATGCATGTGCACTCAAAAACGTGAATATTTTTTCACGGATAGACCCCGTCAAACGCTCGAATTTGGCGGGGATGTTTCTCTTGTGGGTCACGGGGCTGTTCGGCTCGCACAGAACTCCCTTGGTCCACCTGATTCGTGCATACAGGCAGCAACTAAAACTCTGTAAACCTGCTGTGAGGACATCTAAACAGTGGACCAGTGAGGCTGTGGAAGATTTGCGGGCGTGCTTAGACTGTACTGACTGGGATATGTTCACGACTGCTACCAATAGTCTGGATGAACTCACAGAGGCTGTGTACATCAGCTTCTGTGAGGACTGCTGTATCCCAACACGTACCAGGGTGAACTTTAACAACAACAAGCCCTGGTTCTCAGCAAAGCTCAAAAGGTTGAGGTTGGAGAAGGAGGAAGCGTTTAGGAGTGGGGATAGAGACAGATTCAAGGAGTCGAA
>NW_027422857.1:62500-65000 GCF_048934315.1 Petromyzon marinus | reverse complement strand
GGATAGACCCCGTGAAACGCTAGAAATTGGCGGGGATGTGTCTCTTGTGGCTCACGGGGCTGTTAGGGTGGCACAGAAATCCCTCGGAATGGGAAAAAACGGGTCATTTTCGTGTCGCCACATTGCATGCGAACCGCATGAAACTTCCAGAGGCATTTGCAGCAGGAATGCATGTGCACTCAAAAAATGTGATATTTTTCACGGAGAGACCCCGTGAAACGCTAGAAGTGGGCGGGGATGTCTCTCTTGTGGCTCACGGGGCTGTTAGGGTGGCACAGAAATCCCTCGGAATGGGAAAACGGGTCATTTTCGTGTCGCCACATTGCATACGAACCGCATGAAACTTCCAGAGGCATTTGCAGCAGGAATGCATGTGCACTCAAAAAAGTGAATATTTCTCACGGATAGACCCCGTGATACGCTAGAAATTGGCGGGGATGTCTCTCTTGTGGCTCACGGGGCTGTTAGGGTGGCACAGAAATCCCTCGGAATGGGAAAACGGGTCATTTTCGTGTCGCCACATTGCATGCGAACCGCATGCAACTTCCAGAGGCATTTGCAGCAGAAATGCATGTGCAGTCAAAAAAAAATTGATATTTTTCACGGATAGACCCCGTGAAACGCTAGAAATTGGCGGGGATGTGTCTCTTGTGGCTCACGGGGCTGTTCGGGTCGCACAGAAATCCCTGGGAATGGGAAAACGGGTCATTTTCGTGTTGCCACATTGCGTACGAACCGCATGAAACTTCCAGAGGCATTTGCAGCAGGAATGCATGTGCACTCAAAAACTTCTATATGTTTCACGGATAGACCCCGTGAAACGCTAGAAATTGGCGGGGATGTGTCTCTTGTGGCTCACGGGGCTGTTAGGGTGGCACAGAACTCCCTCGGAATGGGAAAAGGGGTCATTTTCGTGTTGCCACATTGCATAGGAACGCCATGAAACTTCCAGAGGCATTTGCAGCAGAAAGGCACGTGCACTCAAAAATTTTAATATTTTTCACGCATAGACCCCGTCAAACGCTAGAAGTTGGCGGGGATGTCTCTCTTGTGGCTCACGGGGCTGTTAGGGTCGCACAGAAATGCCTCGGAATGGGAAAACGGGTCATTTTTGTGTGGCCACATTGCATAGGAACGGCATGAAACTTCCAGAGGCATTTGCAGCAGGAATGCATGTGCACTCAAAAACGTCTATATTTTTCACGGATAGACCCCGTGAAACGCTATAAATTGGCGGGGATGTCTCTCTTGTGGCTCACGGGCGCTGTTAGTTAGGGTCGCACAGAAATCCCTCGGAATGGGAAAAGGGGTCATTTTCGTGTTGCCACATTGCGTACGAACGGCATGAAACTTCCAGAGGCATCTGCAGCAGAAATGCATGTGCACTCAAAAACGTCTATATTTTTCACGGATAGACCCCGTGAAACGCTAGAAATTGGCGGGGATGTGTCTCTTGTGGCTCACGGGGCTGTTAGGGTCGCACAGAAATCCCTCGGAATGGGAAAACGGGTCATTTTCGTGTTGCCACAATTGGCATACGAACGGCATGAAACTTCCAGAGGCATTTGCAGCAGAAATGCATGTGCACTCAAAAACGTGAATATTTTTTCACGGATAGACCCCGTCAAACGCTCGAATTTGGCGGGGATGTTTCTCTTGTGGGTCACGGGGCTGTTCGGCTCGCACAGAACTCCCTTGGTCCACCTGATTCGTGCATACAGGCAGCAACTAAAACTCTGTAAACCTGCTGTGAGGACATCTAAACAGTGGACCAGTGAGGCTGTGGAAGATTTGCGGGCGTGCTTAGACTGTACTGACTGGGATATGTTCACGACTGCTACCAATAGTCTGGATGAACTCACAGAGGCTGTGTACATCAGCTTCTGTGAGGACTGCTGTATCCCAACACGTACCAGGGTGAACTTTAACAACAACAAGCCCTGGTTCTCAGCAAAGCTCAAAAGGTTGAGGTTGGAGAAGGAGGAAGCGTTTAGGAGTGGGGATAGAGACAGATTCAAGGAGTCGAAGAACAGGTTTAGCAAAGCGGTGAGAGAGGCTAAACGACTGTACTCAGAGACACTAAAACACCAGTTCTCTACTAACGACGCTGCTTCTGTCTGCCAAAGGGCTCAGGCACATCACCAACTACAAACCCAGAGCGCCCCACACCACTAACGACTCCCGCCTAGCCAACGACCTGAACGAGTTCTACCGTAGATTTGAAAGACAATTGGACTGTCCTGAACCACCCCTTCCCACCCAAGAGGCCCCATCCCCCACCCATACTACAGAAACGACTCTCTCCTTTCAGGAGGGAGAAGTTAATGGGCTTTTCAAGAGGCAGAATCCACGCAAAGCAGCCGGGCCGGACTCTGTCTCTCCAGCCACCCTCAGGCACTGCGCTGGCCAGCTGTCTCCGGTGTTCACCAACATCTTTAACACCTCCCTGGAGACATGCCATGTACCAGCCTGTCTCAAGTCCTCCACCATCATCGCTGTG
>NW_027422857.1:50000-52500 GCF_048934315.1 Petromyzon marinus | reverse complement strand
CACAGAAATCCCTCGGAATGGGAAAACGGGTCATTTTCGTGTCGCCACATTGCATGCGAACCGCATGCAACTTCCAGAGGCATTTGCAGCAGAAATGCATGTGCAGTCAAAAAAAAATTGATATTTTTCACGGATAGACCCCGTGAAACGCTAGAAATTGGCGGGGATGTGTCTCTTGTGGCTCACGGGGCTGTTCGGGTCGCACAGAAATCCCTGGGAATGGGAAAACGGGTCATTTTCGTGTTGCCACATTGCGTACGAACCGCATGAAACTTCCAGAGGCATTTGCAGCAGGAATGCATGTGCACTCAAAAACTTCTATATGTTTCACGGATAGACCCCGTGAAACGCTAGAAATTGGCGGGGATGTGTCTCTTGTGGCTCACGGGGCTGTTAGGGTGGCACAGAACTCCCTCGGAATGGGAAAAGGGGTCATTTTCGTGTTGCCACATTGCATAGGAACGCCATGAAACTTCCAGAGGCATTTGCAGCAGAAAGGCACGTGCACTCAAAAATTTTAATATTTTTCACGCATAGACCCCGTCAAACGCTAGAAGTTGGCGGGGATGTCTCTCTTGTGGCTCACGGGGCTGTTAGGGTCGCACAGAAATGCCTCGGAATGGGAAAACGGGTCATTTTTGTGTGGCCACATTGCATAGGAACGGCATGAAACTTCCAGAGGCATTTGCAGCAGGAATGCATGTGCACTCAAAAACGTCTATATTTTTCACGGATAGACCCCGTGAAACGCTATAAATTGGCGGGGATGTCTCTCTTGTGGCTCACGGGCGCTGTTAGTTAGGGTCGCACAGAAATCCCTCGGAATGGGAAAAGGGGTCATTTTCGTGTTGCCACATTGCGTACGAACGGCATGAAACTTCCAGAGGCATCTGCAGCAGAAATGCATGTGCACTCAAAAACGTCTATATTTTTCACGGATAGACCCCGTGAAACGCTAGAAATTGGCGGGGATGTGTCTCTTGTGGCTCACGGGGCTGTTAGGGTCGCACAGAAATCCCTCGGAATGGGAAAACGGGTCATTTTCGTGTTGCCACAATTGGCATACGAACGGCATGAAACTTCCAGAGGCATTTGCAGCAGAAATGCATGTGCACTCAAAAACGTGAATATTTTTTCACGGATAGACCCCGTCAAACGCTCGAATTTGGCGGGGATGTTTCTCTTGTGGGTCACGGGGCTGTTCGGCTCGCACAGAACTCCCTTGGTCCACCTGATTCGTGCATACAGGCAGCAACTAAAACTCTGTAAACCTGCTGTGAGGACATCTAAACAGTGGACCAGTGAGGCTGTGGAAGATTTGCGGGCGTGCTTAGACTGTACTGACTGGGATATGTTCACGACTGCTACCAATAGTCTGGATGAACTCACAGAGGCTGTGTACATCAGCTTCTGTGAGGACTGCTGTATCCCAACACGTACCAGGGTGAACTTTAACAACAACAAGCCCTGGTTCTCAGCAAAGCTCAAAAGGTTGAGGTTGGAGAAGGAGGAAGCGTTTAGGAGTGGGGATAGAGACAGATTCAAGGAGTCGAAGAACAGGTTTAGCAAAGCGGTGAGAGAGGCTAAACGACTGTACTCAGAGACACTAAAACACCAGTTCTCTACTAACGACGCTGCTTCTGTCTGCCAAAGGGCTCAGGCACATCACCAACTACAAACCCAGAGCGCCCCACACCACTAACGACTCCCGCCTAGCCAACGACCTGAACGAGTTCTACCGTAGATTTGAAAGACAATTGGACTGTCCTGAACCACCCCTTCCCACCCAAGAGGCCCCATCCCCCACCCATACTACAGAAACGACTCTCTCCTTTCAGGAGGGAGAAGTTAATGGGCTTTTCAAGAGGCAGAATCCACGCAAAGCAGCCGGGCCGGACTCTGTCTCTCCAGCCACCCTCAGGCACTGTGCTGGCCAGCTGTCTCCGGTGTTCACCAACATCTTTAACACCTCCCTGGAGACATGCCATGTACCAGCCTGTCTCAAGTCCTCCACCATCATCGCTGTGCCCAAAAAGCTAAGGCCAACAGGACTAAATGATTACAGACCGGTCGCCCTTACATCTGTGGTAATGAAGTCTTTTGAGCGCCTGCTCCTGGCACACCTCAAAGCCATCACAGACCCTCTCCTGGACCCCCTTCAGTTTGCCTACAGAGCCAACAGGTCTGTGGACGACGCAGTTAACATGGCCCTCCACTTCACCCTACAGCATGTGGACGCCCCAGCATCCTACGCCAGGATCCTGTTTGTGGACTTCAGCTCTGCCTTCAACACCATCATCCCTGCCCTGCTTCAGGACAAGCTCTTCCAGCTGAACGTGCCCTACTCCACCTGCAGGTGGATCACAGACTTCCTCTCTGACAGGAAGCAGTGCGTTAAGCCGGGAACAGAAGTCTCTGACTCCAGGTCCATCAGCACGGGAACTCCTCAGGGCTGCGTCCTTTGCCCACTGCTCTTCTCCCTGTATACCAACAGCTGCGC
>NW_027422857.1:37500-40000 GCF_048934315.1 Petromyzon marinus | reverse complement strand
CGGAATGGGAAAACGGGTCATTTTTGTGTGGCCACATTGCATAGGAACGGCATGAAACTTCCAGAGGCATTTGCAGCAGGAATGCATGTGCACTCAAAAACGTCTATATTTTTCACGGATAGACCCCGTGAAACGCTATAAATTGGCGGGGATGTCTCTCTTGTGGCTCACGGGCGCTGTTAGTTAGGGTCGCACAGAAATCCCTCGGAATGGGAAAAGGGGTCATTTTCGTGTTGCCACATTGCGTACGAACGGCATGAAACTTCCAGAGGCATCTGCAGCAGAAATGCATGTGCACTCAAAAACGTCTATATTTTTCACGGATAGACCCCGTGAAACGCTAGAAATTGGCGGGGATGTGTCTCTTGTGGCTCACGGGGCTGTTAGGGTCGCACAGAAATCCCTCGGAATGGGAAAACGGGTCATTTTCGTGTTGCCACAATTGGCATACGAACGGCATGAAACTTCCAGAGGCATTTGCAGCAGAAATGCATGTGCACTCAAAAACGTGAATATTTTTTCACGGATAGACCCCGTCAAACGCTCGAATTTGGCGGGGATGTTTCTCTTGTGGGTCACGGGGCTGTTCGGCTCGCACAGAACTCCCTTGGTCCACCTGATTCGTGCATACAGGCAGCAACTAAAACTCTGTAAACCTGCTGTGAGGACATCTAAACAGTGGACCAGTGAGGCTGTGGAAGATTTGCGGGCGTGCTTAGACTGTACTGACTGGGATATGTTCACGACTGCTACCAATAGTCTGGATGAACTCACAGAGGCTGTGTACATCAGCTTCTGTGAGGACTGCTGTATCCCAACACGTACCAGGGTGAACTTTAACAACAACAAGCCCTGGTTCTCAGCAAAGCTCAAAAGGTTGAGGTTGGAGAAGGAGGAAGCGTTTAGGAGTG
The DNA here is from genome assembly GCF_048934315.1 of Petromyzon marinus. NCBI lineage: Eukaryota > Metazoa > Chordata > Hyperoartia > Petromyzontiformes > Petromyzontidae > Petromyzon > Petromyzon marinus. Next base: position 39,089 of record NW_027422857.1, on the reverse strand, counting down.
GGGATAGAGACAGATTCAAGGAGTCGAAGAACAGGTTTAGCAAAGCGGTGAGAGAGGCTAAACGACTGTACTCAGAGACACTAAAACACCAGTTCTCTACTAACGACGCTGCTTCTGTCTGCCAAAGGGCTCAGGCACATCACCAACTACAAACCCAGAGCGCCCCACACCACTAACGACTCCCGCCTAGCCAACGACCTGAACGAGTTCTACCGTAGATTTGAAAGACAATTGGACTGTCCTGAACCACCCCTTCCCACCCAAGAGGCCCCATCCCCCACCCATACTACAGAAACGACTCTCTCCTTTCAGGAGGGAGAAGTTAATGGGCTTTTCAAGAGGCAGAATCCACGCAAAGCAGCCGGGCCGGACTCTGTCTCTCCAGCCACCCTCAGGCACTGCGCTGGCCAGCTGTCTCCGGTGTTCACCAACATCTTTAACACCTCCCTGGAGACATGCCATGTACCAGCCTGTCTCAAGTCCTCCACCATCATCGCTGTGCCCAAAAAGCTAAGGCCAACAGGACTAAATGATTACAGACCGGTCGCCCTTACATCTGTGGTAATGAAGTCTTTTGAGCGCCTGCTCCTGGCACACCTCAAAGCCATCACAGACCCTCTCCTGGACCCCCTTCAGTTTGCCTACAGAGCCAACAGGTCTGTGGACGACGCAGTTAACATGGCCCTCCACTTCACCCTACAGCATGTGGACGCCCCAGCATCCTACGCCAGGATCCTGTTTGTGGACTTCAGCTCTGCCTTCAACACCATCATCCCTGCCCTGCTTCAGGACAAGCTCTTCCAGCTGAACGTGCCCTACTCCACCTGCAGGTGGATCACAGACTTCCTCTCTGACAGGAAGCAGTGCGTTAAGCCGGGAACAGAAGTCTCTGACTCCAGGTCCATCAGCACGGGAACTCCTCAGGGCTGCGTCCTTTGCCCACTGCTCTTCTCCCTGTATACCAACAGCTGCGCCTCCAATCATCTGTCCGTCAAACTCTTGAAGTTTGTCGGACGACACCACCCTCATTGGGCTGATCTCTGGTGGGGATGAGTCTGACTATAGGTGGGAAGCTGACAACCTGGTGACCTGGTGTAGCCAGAACAACTTAGAGCTAAATGCTCTAAGGACAGTTGAGATGGTTGTGGACTTCAGGAAGAATACAGCCCCACTCACCGCCATCACCCTGTTAGACTCCGCAGTCAAAATTGTGGAGTCCTTCCGCTTCCTGGGCACTATTCTCTGCCGGGACCTCAAGTGGGAACTGAACATCAGCTCCCTCGCCAAGAGAGCTCAACAGAGGATGTACTTTCGACGGCAGCTGAAGAAATGCAACCTGCCAAAGACAATGATGGTGCAATTCTATACAGCGATCATTGAATCCATCCTCACCTCCTCCATAACCGTCTGGTACGCTGCTGCCACTGCCAAGGACAAGAGCAGACTGCAGCGTATCATGCACACTGCTGAGAAGGTAATTGCCTGCAATCTACCAACCCTCGAGGACCTGCACACGACAAGGAGCATGAGGCGAGCGAGGAAGGTTGTGGCCGATTCCTCGCACCCTGGACACTCTCTGTTTCAGCTAC
>NW_027422857.1:30000-32500 GCF_048934315.1 Petromyzon marinus | reverse complement strand
TTGTTGTGTCGCGCAATTCTTGCTTTCTGTACTGCAGGACATTGACCGAGAATGTGCGAAAGGGACTCGAGTCTGGCAGAGCATTTCCTGCAGGAACGTAAGGCCCCATCTCTGCCTCTGTTCAAGCTTTCTCTTGTTGGGTAAATATTTGCCCTTAGTTGTAGTGCTGCGATAAAGAAGCATTGTTTAAAGCCGCACCATGGCCTCAACCAAGCATTACTGATTCTATCATGCGCAAAGTTTACAATGCCCCTTCCTTGAACCGGCTTTTCGCACCATCTCTGAAATTCATGCTCCCTCCAATCGCAGGGTCTCGGATATACAGGTTCTTTTGACACCGAGTCCCTGAGAACGAATGTTGGGATTGCATCACTGTCACCCCCTGCTCGTACCCACAAATTACGGTATTCTTCCTCCAATACCATGCGAGGACACAATATTACGGGTGATAGCATCGGACGAGTTTGCTATACGTTGCAGCCTTCTAACTTGAACCGAAGGGATTGTTTTTTCCAGTTTCAAGATGGCAAGGCCTCCGTCTCGGGCTCTGGCATATAACAGTCCATCACAAGTTGAAGCGGGAAGGTGGAGCCATCCTTTTACCGCCTTTCTAATCTCTTGGTCCAACCCACGGAGAGTTGATTGCTTGCAGTCCGAGTGGTCTGCAGGATATAACAATCTGGGTAGGGCATAGGCATTGAGTAGTTCAACCTTCTGAGTTGGCTTCAGAGGCGCCTCATCGATTTTCGAGATCCATGTCTTTAGCTGACAATGTAGATCAGGCTGTATAGTGCCAGTCCAAGGGCCAATTTTCAGACCAAGGTATTTCGTTGATTCATCAGGTTGGATCATATGGACATCTTTATTTTTGATAGTCCATGGGTCGCAGTTGTTCACCGTATATGAATCTTTGGTTGGGCTTATCATGAAGCCCTGGCACTTTCTGGCCTGAACCTCCAATCCCGATAGCCCACAAAATGATTCCAAGATCGCTAGATTGGCGGCCATACCAACCCAAGATTCGCTCACCAACACCAAATCATCAGCAAACGCAAGAGCTGTCACGTGGTCGGTATCAATGGAGTACCCAACTCCGTGTGACTCTAGGGTGCATATCAAAGGGTCCATGGCAAGATTGAAGAGCAGGGGTGACATGGGGTCACCCTGTTTGACACCAACACGTATGCTAATTTCTCGAGTCGACTCGCCATTGCTTTTGAACGAGGTCGTACACCGATCGTAGGCGTTCTGGATGATGCCCACCACGTGTTCATCTACTTTCTTGTGCCTTAACACCCATAAAATATGAGCATGCGAAACCGAGTCAAAAGCTTTCGCTATGTCGATGAACATGACAGCCAACGGCCTGTGCAATTTCTTAGCGTGTCTCATAAGGTCCTGTAGCACCTTAAGATTTTCAGAGCAGCCAGATGCCGCTATAAAACCACGCTGCCTTGGGTTTAAGGGACAAGCACGAGCAAGACGTGCAGTCATTATTCTGGAAAATAATCTCAGAATCATTGAACCAATCGTTATTGGTCTCCAGTTCCCCAATTCTTTCAGCTTTTCATCATCCATAACCTTAGGAATAAGAATCGTCCTATTCTTTTTCAACTCTTTGGGAATAATTCCTGTAATCATCCATGCATTAAATAGGGCTGTCAGTGTCCGACCCTCGGGGTCGGCAGCACAGATTGCAGCCCTTGTTAGGCCATCTGGCCCAGCTGCTGACGTTGGTTTAATGGCCCGTATGGCAGTCTGAACTTCCTCCACCGAAATTAGGGGCTCAAAGTATTCGTTATTTGCAACACCTGATGACTTAAATTGGCCCAGGCCATTGAATGGCAACACCTTCTCCCATTTTTCGCAGTAAAAACGATATACATCTGCGTTCGGGATTCGGCATTCATGACGTTCAGTGCCATCCAGGACTAAGGACGCAAGAAGAGAGCGGTTCTTAAAGAAGAGCTTCTGGTGCTTCATGAAGCTTCCTCGTTTTTCCGCTCTCTTCTTCATCCAAGATCGTGTGGGTAATATCCTGGGTTTAATAATGTCGTTCTCGGGTTTTGAACGTTTGCCTTTGTTTTTCACCAATCTCATCGGACAAAGCATCAATGCTGTGGCAGTTTCTACGAGGGCATCATGTTGGCCCTCGCCGTTAAGCCAAGCCTTTATTGCCTCCATTGCAGGCTTTTCCAGGGTCCCAGAATTCTCATTCGTAAGCCGCTCAGCTGCTTGAGCGAGTATGGATGAAGTCCCCGTTGTTACATTTGGTGGGGGAGACAATGTCTCAAGAGGCCTAGAAGAAAAATGTAAGCTGTCTGACATGGGGGCCCCTGTCTTTTTACTTAGGTCCCGTCTCTTGTCAGAGACTTGCTTGTTGGTCTTAGTCCCAAGCGCTTCAGCAATGATCTTATTGATATTCTTTTTCCCCTGAAACTGCAACTCTAGAAGGGCCAGCTGTTCTACTTCCTTCAAAGACCAGCAGCTACGGTGTACC
>NW_027422857.1:20000-22500 GCF_048934315.1 Petromyzon marinus | reverse complement strand
CGTGTTGCCACATTGCATGCGAACGGCATGAAACTTCCAGAGGCATTTGCAGCAGGAATGCATGTGCAGTCAAAAAAGTGAATATTTTTCACGGATAGACCCCGTGAAACGCTAGAAATTGGCGGCGATGTCTCTCTTGTGGCTCACGGGGCTGTTAGGGTGGCACAGAAATCCCTCGGAATGGGAAAACGGGTCATTTTCGTGTCGCCACATTGCATGCGAACCGCATGAAACTTCCAGAGGCATTTGCAGCAGAAATGCATGTGCAGTCAAAAAATTGAATATTTTTCACGGATAGACCCCGTGAAACGCTAGAAATTGGCGGGGATGTGTCTCTTGTGGCTCACGGGGCTGTTAGGGTGGCACAGAAATCCCTCGGAATGGGAAAAAACGGGTCATTTTCGTGTCGCCACATTGCATGCGAACCGCATGAAACTTCCAGAGGCATTTGCAGCAGGAATGCATGTGCACTCAAAAAATGTGATATTTTTCACGGAGAGACCCCGTGAAACGCTAGAAGTGGGCGGGGATGTCTCTCTTGTGGCTCACGGGGCTGTTAGGGTGGCACAGAAATCCCTCGGAATGGGAAAACGGGTCATTTTCGTGTCGCCACATTGCATACGAACCGCATGAAACTTCCAGAGGCATTTGCAGCAGGAATGCATGTGCACTCAAAAAAGTGAATATTTCTCACGGATAGACCCCGTGATACGCTAGAAATTGGCGGGGATGTCTCTCTTGTGGCTCACGGGGCTGTTAGGGTGGCACAGAAATCCCTCGGAATGGGAAAACGGGTCATTTTCGTGTCGCCACATTGCATGCGAACCGCATGCAACTTCCAGAGGCATTTGCAGCAGAAATGCATGTGCAGTCAAAAAAAAATTGATATTTTTCACGGATAGACCCCGTGAAACGCTAGAAATTGGCGGGGATGTGTCTCTTGTGGCTCACGGGGCTGTTCGGGTCGCACAGAAATCCCTGGGAATGGGAAAACGGGTCATTTTCGTGTTGCCACATTGCGTACGAACCGCATGAAACTTCCAGAGGCATTTGCAGCAGGAATGCATGTGCACTCAAAAACTTCTATATGTTTCACGGATAGACCCCGTGAAACGCTAGAAATTGGCGGGGATGTGTCTCTTGTGGCTCACGGGGCTGTTAGGGTGGCACAGAACTCCCTCGGAATGGGAAAAGGGGTCATTTTCGTGTTGCCACATTGCATAGGAACGCCATGAAACTTCCAGAGGCATTTGCAGCAGAAAGGCACGTGCACTCAAAAATTTTAATATTTTTCACGCATAGACCCCGTCAAACGCTAGAAGTTGGCGGGGATGTCTCTCTTGTGGCTCACGGGGCTGTTAGGGTCGCACAGAAATGCCTCGGAATGGGAAAACGGGTCATTTTTGTGTGGCCACATTGCATAGGAACGGCATGAAACTTCCAGAGGCATTTGCAGCAGGAATGCATGTGCACTCAAAAACGTCTATATTTTTCACGGATAGACCCCGTGAAACGCTATAAATTGGCGGGGATGTCTCTCTTGTGGCTCACGGGCGCTGTTAGTTAGGGTCGCACAGAAATCCCTCGGAATGGGAAAAGGGGTCATTTTCGTGTTGCCACATTGCGTACGAACGGCATGAAACTTCCAGAGGCATCTGCAGCAGAAATGCATGTGCACTCAAAAACGTCTATATTTTTCACGGATAGACCCCGTGAAACGCTAGAAATTGGCGGGGATGTGTCTCTTGTGGCTCACGGGGCTGTTAGGGTCGCACAGAAATCCCTCGGAATGGGAAAACGGGTCATTTTCGTGTTGCCACAATTGGCATACGAACGGCATGAAACTTCCAGAGGCATTTGCAGCAGAAATGCATGTGCACTCAAAAACGTGAATATTTTTTCACGGATAGACCCCGTCAAACGCTCGAATTTGGCGGGGATGTTTCTCTTGTGGGTCACGGGGCTGTTCGGCTCGCACAGAACTCCCTTGGTCCACCTGATTCGTGCATACAGGCAGCAACTAAAACTCTGTAAACCTGCTGTGAGGACATCTAAACAGTGGACCAGTGAGGCTGTGGAAGATTTGCGGGCGTGCTTAGACTGTACTGACTGGGATATGTTCACGACTGCTACCAATAGTCTGGATGAACTCACAGAGGCTGTGTACATCAGCTTCTGTGAGGACTGCTGTATCCCAACACGTACCAGGGTGAACTTTAACAACAACAAGCCCTGGTTCTCAGCAAAGCTCAAAAGGTTGAGGTTGGAGAAGGAGGAAGCGTTTAGGAGTGGGGATAGAGACAGATTCAAGGAGTCGAAGAACAGGTTTAGCAAAGCGGTGAGAGAGGCTAAACGACTGTACTCAGAGACACTAAAACACCAGTTCTCTACTAACGACGCTGCTTCTGTCTGCCAAAGGGCTCAGGCACATCACCAACTACAAACCCAGAGCGCCCCACACCACTAACGACTCCCGCCTAGCCAACGACCTGAACGAGTT
>NW_027422856.1:0-79332 GCF_048934315.1 Petromyzon marinus | reverse complement strand
CGTGACCGCCCGGGACCACCCGGGACCGCCCTGGACCACCCAGGACCGCCCCGGACCGCCCGGGACCACCCCGGACTGCCCGGGACCGCCCCGGACCGCCCGGGACCGCCCGGGACCGCCCGGGAACGCCCCGGACCGCCCGGGACCGCCCGGGACCGCCCCTCACCGCCCCGGACCGCCGGGACCGCCCGGGACCGCCCCTGACCGCCCCGGACCGCCCGGGACTGCCGCGGACCGCCCGGGACCGCCCGGGACCGCCCGGGACTGCCCCGGACCGCCCGGGACCGCCCAGAACCGCCCGCGACCGCACGGGACCGCCCCGGACCGCCCGGGACCGCCCGGGACCGCCCGCGACCGCCCGGGACCGCCCCGGACCGCCCGGTACCACCCCGACCACCCGGGACCGCCCGCGACCGCCCGGGACCGCCCCAGAACGCCCCGGACCGCTCGGGACCGGCCCGGACCGCCTGGGACCGCCTCGGACCGACCGGGACCGCCCGGACCGCCCGGGACCGCCCGGGACTGCCCAGGACCGCCCCGGACCGCCCAGGACCGCCCGGGACTGCCCCGGACCGCCCCGGACCGCCCGGGACCGCCCCGGACCTCCCGGGACCGCCCCGGACCGCCCGGGAACGCCCGGGACCGCCCGGGACTGCTCGGGACCGCCCGGGAGCGCACGGGACCGCACGGGACCGCCCGGAACCGCCCGGGACCACCCGGGACCGCCCAGGAACGCCCGGGACCGGCAGGGACCGCCCTGGACCGCCCGAGACCGCCCTGGAACGCACGGGACCGCCCAGGACTGCCCAGGACCGCCCCGGACCGCCCGGGACCGCCCGGGACTGCCACGGACCGCCCCGGACCGCCCGGGACCGCCGCCCCGGACCTCCCGGGACCGCCCCGGACCGCCCGGGAACGCCCGGGACCGCCCGGGACTGCTCGGGACCGCCCGGGAGCGCACGGGACCGCACGGGACCGCCCGGGACCGCCCGGGACCACCCGGGACCGCCCAGGAACGCCCGGGACCGGCAGGGACCGCCCTGGACCGCCCGAGACCGCCCTGGAACGCACGGGACCGCCCGGAACTTCCGGATGGCCCGGGAACGCCTGGGACTGCACCGGACCGCCCCGGACCGCCCGGGACCGCCCGGACCTCCCGGGACCGCCCGGGACCGCCCGGGAACGCCCGGGACCGCCCGGGACCGCTTGGGACCGCCCGGGAGCGCACGGGACCGCACGGGACCGCCCGGGACCGCCCGGGACCACCCGGGACCGCCCAGGAACGCCCGGGACCGGCAGGGACCGCCCTGGACGGCCCGAGACCGCCCTGGAACGCACGGGACCGCCCCGGAACTTCCGGGATGGCCCGGGAACGCCCGGGACCGTCCGGACCGTCCTGGACCGCCCAGGACCGCACGTGACCGCCCGGGAACACCCCGGACCGCCTGGGACCGCCCCGGACCGCCCGGGACTGCCCGAGACCGCCTGGGACCGCCCGAGACCGGCCGGGACAGCCCAGGACCGCCCAGGACCGCCCGGACCGCCCGGGACTGCCCCGGACCGCCGGGACCGCCTGGGACTGCCCGAGAGCCGGCCGGGACAGCCCAGGACCGCCCAGGACCGCCCCGGACCGCCCGGGACCACCCGCGACCGCCCCGGACCGCCCAGGACCGCCCGGGACCGCCCGGGACCGCCGCGGACCGCCTGGGACTGCCCGAGACCGGCCGGGACAGCCCAGGACCGCCCAGGACCGCCCCGGACCGCCCGGGACCGCCCGGGACCGCCCCGGACCGCCCAGGACCGCCCGGGACCGCCCGGGACCGCCCGGGACCGCCCCGGACCGCCCGGGACCGCCCCGGACCGCCTGGAACCGCCCGGACCGCCCGGGACCGCCCGGGACCGCCCGGGACCGCCCGGGACCGCCCGGGACCGCCCGGACCGCCCGGGACCGCCCCGGACCGCCCGGGACCGCCCGGGACCGCCCGGACCGCCCCGGACCGCCCGGGACCGCCCGGGACCGCCCCGGACCACCCGGGACCGCCCGGGACCGCCCGGGACCGCCCCGGACCGCCCGGGACCGCCCCGGACCGCCCGGGACCACCCCGGACCACCCGGGACCGCCCGCGACCGCCCGGGACTGCCCAGGACCGCCCGGGACCGCGGGAAAGCCCTGGACCGCCCAGGACCGCCCCGGACCGCCCGGGACCGCCCGGGACCGCCCAGACCGCCCGGGACCGCCCGGGACCGCCCCGGACCGCCCGGGACCGCCCCGGACCGCCCGGGACCGCCCGGGACCGCCCGGGACCGCCCCGGACCGCCCGGGACCGCCCGGGACCGCCCCGGACCACCCGGGACCGCCCGGGACCGCCCGGGACCGCCCCGGACCGCCCGGGACCGCCCCGGACCGCCCGGGACCACCCCGGACCACCCGGGACCGCCCGCGACCGCCCGGGACTGCCCAGGACCGCCCGGGACCGCCCGGGAAAGCCCTGGACCGCCCAGGACCGCCCCGGACCGCCCGGGACCGCCCGGGACCGCCCAGACCGCCCGGGACCGCCCGGGACCGCCCGGGACTGCCCGGACCACCCTGGACCGCCCGGGACCGCCATGGAATGCTCGGGTCTGCCCGGGACCGCCCGGGACCGCCCGGGACCGCCCGGGACCGCCCGGGACCGTCCGGACCGTCCGGGACCGCCCGGGACCACATGGGACCGCCCGGGACCGCCCCGGACCGCCCGGGACCGCCCTGGACCGCCCAGGACCGCCCCGGACCGCCCGGGACCGCCCCGGACCGCCCGGGACCACCCCGGACCGCCCGGGACCGCCCGGGACCGCCGGGACCGCCCGGGACCGCCCGGGACCGCCCGGGACCACCCCGGACCGCCTGGGACCGCCCCGGACCGCCCGGGACCGCCCCGGACCGCCCGGGACCGCCCCGGACCACCCGGGACCGCCCCGGACCGCGCGGGACCGCCCCGGACCGCCCGGGACCGCCCGGGACCGCCCCGGACCGCCCCGGACCGCCCGGGACCGCCCGGACCGCCCGGGACCGCCCGGGACCACCCGGGACCGCCCAGGAACGCCCGGGACCGGCAGGGACCGCCCTGGACCCGCCCGAGACCGCCCTGGAACGCACGGGACCGCCCGGGACTGCCCAGGACCGCCGCGGACCGCCCGGGACCGCCCGGGACTGCCACGGACCGCCCCGGACCGCCCGGGACCGCCCCGGACCTCCCGGGACCGCCCCGGACCGCCCGGGAACGCCCGGGACCGCCCGGGACTGCTCGGGACCCCCCGGGAGCGCACGGGACCGCACGGGACCGCCCGGGACCGCCCGGGACCACCCGGGACCGCCCAGGAACGCCCGGGACCGGCAGGGACCGCCCTGGGACCGCCCGAGACCGCCCTGGAACGCATGGGACCGCCCGGAACTTCCGGGATGGCCCGGGAACGCCTGGGACTGCACCGGACCGCCCCGGACCGCCCGGGACCGCCCCGGACCTCCCGGGACCGCCCGGGACCGCCCGGGAACGCCCGGGACCGCCCGGGACCCGCTCCGGGACCGCCCGGGAGCGCACGGGACCGCACGGGACCGCCCGGGACCGCCCGGGACCACCCGGGACCGCCCAGGAACGCCCGGGACCGGCCAGGGACCGCCCTGGACGGCCCGAGACCGCCCTGGAACGCACGGGACCGCCCGGAACTTCCGGGATGGCCCGGGAACGCCCGGGACCGTCCGGACCGTCCTGGACCGCCCAAGACCGCACGTGACCGCCCGGGAACACCCCGGACCGCCTGGGACCGCCCGGACTGCCCGGGACTGCCCGAGACCGCCTGGGACCGCCCGAGACCGGCCGGGACAGCCCAGGACCGCCCAGGACCGCCCCGGACCGCCCGGGACTGCCCCGGACCGCCCGGGACCGCCTGGGACCGCCCGAGACCGGCCGGGACAGCCCAGGACCGCCCAGGACCGCCCCGGACCGCCCGGGACCACCCGCGACCGCCCCGGACCGCCCAGGACCGCCCGGGACCGCCCGGGACCGCCCGGGACCGCCTGGGACTGCCCGAGACCGGCCGGGACAGCCCAGGACCGCCCAGGACCGCCCCGGACCGCCCGGGACCGCCCGGGACCGCCCCGGACCGCCCAGGACCGCCCGGGACCGCCCGGGACCGCCCGGGACCGCCCCGGACCGCCCGGGACCGCCCCGGACCGCCTGGAACCGCCCCGGACCGCCCGGGACCGCCCGGGACCGCCCGGGACCGCCCGGGACCGCCCGGGACCGCCCCGGACCGCCCGGGACCGCCCCGGACCGCCCGGGACCGCCCGGGACCGCCCGGGACCGCCCCGGACCGCCCGGGACCGCCCGGGACCGCCCCGGACCACCCGGGACCGCCCGGGACCGCCCGGGACCGCCCCGGACCGCCCGGGACCGCCCCGGACCGCCCGGGACCACCCCGGACCACCCGGGACCGCCCGGGACCGCCCCGGACCACCCGGGACCGCCCGGGACCGCCCGGGACCGCCCCGGACCGCCCGGGACCGCCCCGGACCGCCCGGGACCACCCCGGACCACCCGGGACCGCCCGCGACCGCCCGGGACTGCCCAGGACCGCCCGGGACCGCCCGGGAAAGCCCTGGACCGCCCAGGACCGCCCCGGACCGCCCGGGACCGCCCGGGACCGCCCCAGACCGCCCGGGACCGCCCGGGACCGCCCGGGACTGCCCGGACCACCCTGGACCGCCCGGGACCGCCATGGAATGCTCGGGTCTGCCCGGGACCGCCCGGGACCGCCCGGGACCGCCCGGGACCGCCCGGGACCGTCCGGACCGTTCGGGACCGCCCGGGACCACATGGGACCGCCCGGGACCGCCCCGGACCGCCCGGGACCGCCCTGGACCGCCCAGGACCGCCCCGGACCGCCCGGGACCGCCCCGGACCGCCCGGGACCACCCCGGACCGCCCGGGACCGCCCGGGACCGCCCGGGACCGCCCGGGACCGCCCGGGACCGCCCGGGACCACCCCGGACCGCCCGGGACCGCCCCGGACCGCCCGGGACCGCCCCGGACCGCCCGGGACCGCCCCGGACCACCCGGGACCGCCCCGGACCGCGCGGGACCGCCCCGGACCGCCCGGGACCGCCCGGGACCGCCCCGGACCGCCCCGGACCGCCCGGGACCGCCCGGGACCGCCCGGGACCGCCCGGGACCTCCCGGGAATGCCCCGGACCGCCCCGGACTGCCCGTGACCGCCCGGGACCGCCCGGGACCGCCCCGGACCGCCCGGGACCGCCCCGGACCGCCCGGGACCGCCCCGGACCGCCCGGGACCGCCCGGGACCGCCCGGGACCGCCCGGGACCGCCCGGGACCGCCCGGGACCACCCTGGACCGCCCCGGACCGCCCGGGACCGCCCGGGACCGCCCGGGACCGCCCGGGACCGCCCGGGACCGCCCGGGACCGCCCGGACCGCCCGGGACCGCCCCGGAACGCCCCGGACCGCTCGGGACCGGCCCGGACCGCCTGGGACCGCCCCGGACCGACCGGGACCGCCCCGGACTGCCCGGGACCGCCCGGGACTGCCCAGGACCGCCCCGGACCGCCCGGGACCGCCCGGGACTGCCCCGGACCGCCCCGGACCACCCGGGACGGCCCCGGACCTCCCGCGACCGCCCGGGACCGCCCGGGACTGCCCGGGACCGTCTGGACCGTCCGGGACCGCCCGGGACCGCACGGGACCACCCGGGACCGCCCCAGACCGCCCGGGACCGCCCCGGACCGCCCGGGACTGCCCCGCACCGCCCGGGACCGCCCCGGACCGCCCGGGACCGCCCGGACCGCCCGGGACCGCCCCGGACCGCCTGGGACTGCCCTGGACCGCCCGGGACCGCCCGGGACCGCCCGGGACCGCCCGGGACCGCCCGGGACCGCCCCGGACCGCCCGGGACCGCCCCGGACCGCTCGGGACCGCCCGGGACCGCCCGGGACCGCCCCGGACCGCCCGCCCGGGACCGCCCGGGACCGCCCCGGACCGCCCGGGACCGCCCGGGACCGCCCGGGACCGCCCCGGACCGCCCGGGACCGCCCCGGACCGCCCGGGACCACCCCGGACCACCCGGGACCGCCCGCGACCGCCCGGGGACTGCCCAGGACCGCCCGGGACCGCCCGGGAAAGCCCGGGACCGCCCAGGACCGCCCCGGACCGCCCGGGACCGCCCGGGACCGCCCCAGACCGCCCGGGACCGCCCGGGACCGCCCGGGACCGCCCGGACCACCCTGGACCGCCAGGGACCGCCATGGAATGCTCGGGTCTGCCCGGGACCGCCTGGGACCGCCCGGGACCGCCCGGGACCGCCCGGGACCGTCCGGACCGTCCGGGACCGCCCGGGACCACATGGGACCGCCCGGGACCGCCCCGGACCGCCCGGGACCGCCCTGGACCGCCCAGGACCGCCCCGGACCGCTCGGGACCGCCCCGGACCGCCCGGGACTGCCCCGGACCGCCCGGGACCGCCCGGGACCGCCCGGGAACGCCCCGGACTGCCCGGGACCGCCCTGGACCGCCCAGGACCGCCCCGGACCGCCCGGGACTGCCCCGGACCGCCCGGGACCGCCCCGGACCGCCCGGGACCGCCCCGGACCGCCCGGGACTGCCCCGGACCGCCCGGGACCGCCCGGGACCGTCCGGACCGTCCGGGACCGCCCGGGACCACATGGGACCGCCCGGGACTGCCCCGGACCGCGCGGGACCGCCCTGGACCGCCCAGGACCGCCCCGGACCGCCCGGGACCACCCCGGACTGCCCGGGACCGCCCCGGACCACCCGGGACCGCCCGGGACCGCCCGGGAACGCCCCGGACCGCCCGGGACCGCCCGGGACCGCCCCTGACCGCCCCGGACCGCCGGGACCGCCCGGGACCGCCCCTGACCGCCCCGGACCGCCCGGCACCGCCACGGACCGCCCGGGACCGCCCGGGACCGCCCGGGACCGCCCCGGACCGCCCGGGACCGCCCGGAACCGCCCGGGACCGCACGGGACCGCCCCGGAACGACCGGGACCGCCCGGGACCGCCTGCGACCGCCCGGAACCGCCCGGGACCGCCCGGGACCGCCCGGACCGCTCGGGACCACCCCGGACCGCCCGGGACCGCCCGGGACCGCCCGGGACCGCCCGGGACCGCCCCGGACCGCCCGGGACCGCCCCGGACCGCCCGGGACCGCCCCGGACCGCCCGGGACCGCCCCGGACCACCCGGGACCGCCCCGGACCGCCCGGGACCACCCCGGACCGCCCAGGACCGCCCGGGACCGCCCGGACCGCCCCGGACCGCCCGGGACCTCTCGGGACCGCCCCGGACCGCCCTGGACTGCCCGTGACCGCCCGGGACCGCCCGGGACCGCCCGGGACCGCCTCAGACCGCCCGGGACCGCCCCGGACCGCCCGGGACCGCCCCGGACCGCCCGGGACCGCCTGGGACCGCCCGGGACCGCCCGGGACCGCCCAGGACCGCCCGGGACCGCCCCGGACCGCCCGAGACCGCCCGGGACCGCCCGGGACCGCCCGGGACCGCCCGGGACCGCCCCGGACCGCCCGGGACCGCCCCGGAACGCCCCGGACCGCTCGGGACCGGCCCGGACCGCCTGGGACCGCCCCGGACCGACCGGGACCGCCCTGGAACGCCCGGGACCGCCCGGGACTGCCCAGGACGGCCCCGGACCGCCCGGGACCGCCCGGGACTGCCCCGGACCGCCCCGGACCGCCCGGGACCGCCCCGGACCTCCCGGGACCGCCCGGGACCGCCCGGGAACGCCCGGGACAGCCCGGGACCGCTCGGGACCGCCCGGGAGCGCACGGGACCGCACGGGACCGCCCGGAACCTCCCGGGATGACGCAGGAACACCCGGGACCGTCCGGACCGTCCTGGACCGCCCAGGACCGCACGTGACCGCCCGGGACCACCCCGGACCGCCCGGGACCGCCCCGGACCGCCCGGGACCGCCCCAGACCGCCCGGGACCGCCCCGGACCGCCCGGGACCGCCCCGGACCGCCCGGGACCACCTGGGACCGCCCGAGACCGGCCGGGACAGCCCAGGACCGCCCAGGACCGCCCCGGACCGCCCGGGACCGCCCGGGACCGCCCCGGACCGCCCAGGACCACCCGGGACCGCCCGGGACCGCCCGGGACTACCCTGGACCGCCCGGGACCGCCATGGAATGCTCGGGTCCGCCCGGGACTGCCCAGGACCGCCCGGGACCGCCCGGGACCGCCCAGGACCGTCCGGACCGTCCGGGACCACCCGGGACCACACGGGACCGCCCGGGACCGCCCCGGACCGCCCGGGACCGCCCTGGACCGCCCAGGAACGCCCCGGACTGCCCGGGACCGCCCGGGACTGCCCCGGACCGCCCCGTACCGCCCGGGACCGCCCCGGACCGCCCGGGACCGCCCGGGACCGCCCGGGAACACCCTGGACCGCCCGGGACCGCCATGGAATGCTCGGGTCTGCCAGGGACCGCCCTGGACCGCCCGGGACCGCCCCGGACCGCCCGGGACCGCCTAGGACCGCCCAGGACCGCCCTGGACCGCCCGGGACCGCCCAGGACCGCCCAGGACCGCCCCGGACCGCCCGGGACCGCCCGGGACCGCCCGGGACCGCTCGGGACCGCCCGGGACCACCCCGGACCGCCCGGGACCGCCCGGAACGCCCCGGACCGCCCGGGACCGGCCCGGACCGCCTGGGACCGCCCCGGACCGACCGGGACCGCCCCGGACCGCCCGGGACCGTCCGGGACCGCCCAGGACCGCCCCGGACCGCCCCGGACCGCCCTGGACCGCCCGGACCGCCCGGGACCGCCCGGGACTGCCCCGGACTGCCCCGGACCGCCCGGGACCGCCCGGACCGCCCGGGACCGCCCGGGACCGCCCGGGACCGCCCGGGACCGCCCGGGACCGCTCGGGACCGCCCAGGAGTGCACGGGTCCGCCCGGGACCGCCCGGGACCGCCCGGGACCGCCCGGGACCGCCCGGGACCGCCCGGGAACGCCCGGGACCGGCAGGGACCCGCCCTGGACCGCCCGGGACCGCCCTGGAACGCCCGGGACCGCCCGGAACCGCCCGGGACCGCCCGGGAACGCCCGGGACCGTCCGGACGGTCCTGGACCGCCCAGGCCCGCACGGGACCGCCCGGGACCACCCCGGACCGCCCGGGACAGCCCCGAACCGCCCGGGACCGCCCCAGACCGCCCGGGACCGCCCCGGACCGCCCAGGACCGCCCCGGACCGCCTGGGACCGCCCGGGACCGCCCAAGACCGCCAGGGACAGCCCGGGACCGCCCAGGACCGCCCTGGACCGCCCGGGACCGCCCGGGACCGCCCCGGACCGCCCGGGACCGCCCGGGACCGCCCGGGACCGCCCGGGACCACCCTGGACCGCCCGGGACGCCATGGAATGCTCGGGTCCGCCCGGGACCGCCCGGGACCGCCCGGGACCGCCCGGGAATGCCCAGGACCGTCGGACCGTCCGGGACCACCCGGGACCACACTGGACCGCCCGGGACCGCCCCGGACCGCCCGGGACCGCCCTGGACCGCCCAGGACCGCCCCGGACCGCCCGGGACCGCCCGGGACCGCCCCGGACCGCCCCGGACCGCCCGGGACCGCCCCGGACCGCCCGGGACCGCCCGGGACCGCCCGGGACCGCCTGGGACCGCCCGGGACCACCCTGGAATGCACGGGACCGCCCGGAACCTCCCGGGACGGCCCGGGAACGCCCGGGACCGTCCGGACCGTCCTGGACCGCCCAGGACCGCCCCGGACCGCCCGGGAACGCCCGGGACCGCCCGGGACCGCCTGGGACCGCCAGGGACCGCCCTGGAATGCACGGGACCGCCCGGAACCTCCCGGGACGGCCCGGGAACGCCCGGGACCGTCCGGACCGTCCTGGACCGCCCAGGACCGCACGGGACCGCCCGGGACCACCCCGGACCGCCCGGGACCGCCCCGGACCGCCCGGGACCGCCCCAGACCGCCCGGGACCGCCCCGGACCGCCCGGGACCGCCCCGGACCGCCCGGGACCGCCTGGGACCGCCCGAGACCGCCCGGGACAGCCCGGGACCGCCCAGGACCGCCCCGCACCGCCCGGGACCGCCCGGGACCGCCCCGGACCGCCCAGGACTGCCCGGGACCGCCCGGGACCACCCGGGACCACCCTGACCGCCCGGGACCGCCATGGAATGCTCGGGTCCCCCCGGGACTGCCCGGGACCGCCCGGGAACGTCCGGGACCACCCGGGACCGCTCGGGACCGCCCGGGAGCGCACGGGACCGCACGGGACCGCCCGGGACCGCCCGGGACCGCCCGGGACCGCCTGGGAACGCCCGGGACCAGCAGGGACCGCCCTGGACCGCCCGGGACCGCCCTGAAACGCACGGGACCGCCCGGAACCTCCCGGGACGGCCCGGGAACGCGCGGGACCGTCCGGACCGTCCTGGACCGCCCAGGACCGCACGGGACCGCCCGGGACCACCCCGGACCGCCCGGGACCGCCCCGGACCGCCCGGGACCGCCCCAGACCGCCCGGGACCGCCCCGGACCGCCCGGGACCGCCCCGGACCGCCCGGGACCGCCTGGGACCGCCCGAGACCGGCCGGGACAGCCCGGGACCGCCCAGGACCGCCCCGGACCGCCCGGGACCGCCCGGGACCGCCCCGGACCGCCCAGGACCGCCCGGGACCGCCCGGGACCGCCCGGAACCACCCTGGACCGCCCGGGACCGCCATGGAATGCTCGGGTCCGCCCGGGACTGCCCGGGACCGCCCGGGACCGCCCGGGACCGCCCAGGACCGTCCGGACCGTCCGGGACCACCCGGGACCACACGGGACCGCCCGGGACCGCCCCGGACCGCCCGGGACCGCCCTGACCGCCCAGGACCGCCCCGGACTGCCCGGGACCGCCCGGGACCGCCTCGGACCGCCCTGTACCGCCCGGGACCGCCCCGGACCGCCCGGGACCGCCCGGGACCGCCTGGGACCGCCCGGGACCGCCCGGGACCGCCGGGACCGCCCCGGACCGCCCGGGACCGCCCTGGACAGCCCAGGACCGCCCCGGACCACCCGGGACCGCCCGGGACCGCCCCGGACCGCCCCGGACCGCCCGGGACCGCCCGGACTGCCCGGGACCGCCCGGGACCGCCCGGGACCGCCCGGGACCGCCCGGGACCGCCCGGGAACACCCTGGACCGCCCGGGACCGCCATGGAATGCTCGGGTCTGCCAGGGACCGCCCGGGACCGCCGGGGACCGCCCGGGACCGCCCGGGACCGTCCGGACCGTCCGGGACCGCCCGGGACCACACGGGACCGCCCGGGACCGCCCCGGACCGCCCGGGACCGCCCTGGACCGCCCAGGACCGCCCCGGACCGCCCGGGACCGCCCCGGACGGCCCGGGACCGCCCCGGACCGCCCAGGACCGTCCGGGAACGCCCCGGACCGCCCGGGACGGCCTGGGACCGCCCCTGACTGCCCCGGACCGCCCGGGACCGCCCGGGACCGCCCCGGACCGCCCGGGACCGCCTGGGACCGCCCAGGACCGCCCGGGACCGCCCGGGACCGCCCAGGACCGCCCAGGACCGCCCCGGACCGCCCGGGACCGTCCGGGACCGCCCGGGACCGCCCGGGACCGCCCGGGACCGCCCCGGACCGCCGGGACCGCCCCGGAACGCCCCGGACCGCCCGGGACTGGCCTCGACCGTCTGGGACCGCCCCGGACCGACCGGGACCGCCCCGGACCGCCCGGAACCGCCCGGGACCGCCCAGGACCGCCCCGGACCGCCCCGGACCGCCCGGGACTGCCCGGACCGCCCGGGACCGCCCGGGACTGCCCCGGACCGCCCCGGACCGCCCGGGACCGCCCGGGACCGCCCGGGACCGCCCGGGACCGCCCGGGACCGCCCGGGACCACCCGGAACCGCTCGGGACCGCACGGGAGCGCACGGGACCGCCCGGGACCGCCCGGGAGCGCACGGGACCGCCCGGACCGCCCAGGACCGCCCCGGACCGCCCAGGACCGCCCCAAACCGCCCGGGACCGCCCGGGATCGCCCAAAACCGCCCGGGACAGCCCGGGACCGCCCAGGACCGCCCTGGACCGCCCGGGACCGCCCGGGACCGCCCCGGACCGCCCAGGACCAACCGGGACCGCCCGGGACCGCCCGGGACCACCCTGGACCGCCCGGGACCGCCATGGAATGCTCGGGTCCGCCCGGGACCGCCCGGGACTGCCCGGGACCGCCCGGGACCGCCCAGGACCGTCCGGACCGTCCGGGACCACCCGGGACCACACGGGACCGCCCGGGACCGCCCCGGACCGCCCGGGACCGCCCTGGACCGCCCAGGACCGCCCCGGACTGCCAGGGACCGCCCAGGACCGCCCCGGACCGCCCCGGACCGCCCGGGACCGCCCCGGACCGCCCGGGACCGCCCGGGACCGCCCGGGACCGCCCGGGACCGCCTGGGACCGCCCGGGACCGCCCCGGACCGCCCGGGACCGCCCGGGACCACCCCGGACCGCCTGGGACCGCCCGGGACCGCCCCGGACCGCCCGGGAACGCCCGGGACCGGCAGGGACCGCCCTGGACCGCCCGGGACCGCCCTGGAATGCACGGGACCGCCCGGAACCTCCCGGGACGGCCCGGGAACGCCCGGGACCGTCCGGACCATCCTGGACCGCCCAGGACCGCACGGGACCGCCCGGGACCACCCCAGACCGCCCGGGACCGCCCCGGACCGCCCGGGACCGCCCCAGACCGCCCGGGACCGCCCCGGACCGCCCGGGACCGCCCCGGACCGCCCGGGACCGCCTGGGAACGCCCGGGACCGCCCGGGACCGCCCGGGACCGCCCCGGACCGCCCGGGACCGCCCTGGACAGCCCAGGACCGCCCCGGACCACCCGGGACCGCCCGGGACCGCCCCGGACCGCCCCGGACCGCCCGGGACCGCCCCGGACTGCCCGGGACCGCCCGGGACCGCCCGGGACCGCCCGGGACCGCCCGGGACCGCCCGGGAACACCCTGGACCGCCCGGGACCGCCATGGAATGCTCGGGTCTGCCAGGGACCGCCCGGGACCGCCGGGGACCGCCCGGGACCGCCCGGGACCGTCCGGACCGTCCGGGACCGCCCGGGACCACACGGGACCGCCCGGGACCGCCCCGGACCGCCCGGGACCGCCCTGGACCGCCCAGGACCGCCCCGGACCGCCCGGGACCGCCCCGGACGGCCCGGGACCGCCCCGGACCGCCCAGGACCGTCCGGGAACGCCCCGGACCGCCCGGGACGGCCTGGGACCGCCCCTGACTGCCCCGGACCGCCCGGGACCGCCCGGGACCGCCCCGGACCGCCCGGGACCGCCTGGGACCGCCCAGGACCGCCCGGGACCGCCCGGGACCGCCCAGGACCGCCCAGGACCGCCCCGGACCGCCCGGGACCGTCCGGGACCGCCCGGGACCGCCCGGGACCGCCCGGGACCGCCCCGGACCGCCGGGACCGCCCCGGAACGCCCCGGACCGCCCGGGACTGGCCTCGACCGTCTGGGACCGCCCCGGACCGACCGGGACCGCCCCGGACCGCCCGGAACCGCCCGGGACCGCCCAGGACCGCCCCGGACCGCCCCGGACCGCCCGGGACTGCCCGGACCGCCCGGGACCGCCCGGGACTGCCCCGGACCGCCCCGGACCGCCCGGGACCGCCCGGGACCGCCCGGGACCGCCCGGGACCGCCCGGGACCGCCCGGGACCACCCGGAACCGCTCGGGACCGCACGGGAGCGCACGGGACCGCCCGGGACCGCCCGGGAGCGCACGGGACCGCCCGGGACCGCCCCGGACCGCCCCGGACCGCCCAGGACCGCCCCGGACCGCCCGGGACCGCCCGGGATCGCCCAAAACCGCCCGGGACAGCCCGGGACCGCCCAGGACCGCCCTGGACCGCCCGGGACCGCCCGGGACCGCCCCGGACCGCCCAGGACCAACCGGGACCGCCCGGGACCGCCCGGGACCACCCTGGACCGCCCGGGACCGCCATGGAATGCTCGGGTCCGCCCGGGACCGCCCGGGACTGCCCGGGACCGCCCAGGACCGCCCAGGACCGTCCGGACCGTCCGGGACCACCCGGGACCACACGGGACCGCCCGGGACCGCCCCGGACCGCCCGGGACCGCCCTGGACCGCCCAGGACCGCCCCGGACTGCCAGGGACCGCCCAGGACCGCCCCGGACCGCCCCGGACCGCCCGGGACCGCCCCGGACCGCCCGGGACCGCCCGGGACCGCCCGGGACCGCCCGGGACCGCCTGGGACCGCCCGGGACCGCCCCGGACCGCCCGGGACCGCCCGGGACCACCCCGGACCGCCTGGGACCGCCCGGGACCGCCCCGGACCGCCCGGGAACGCCCGGGACCGGCAGGGACCGCCCTGGACCGCCCGGGACCGCCCTGGAATGCACGGGACCGCCCGGAACCTCCCGGGACGGCCCGGGAACGCCCGGGACCGTCCGGACCATCCTGGACCGCCCAGGACCGCACGGGACCGCCCGGGACCACCCCAGACCGCCCGGGACCGCCCCGGACCGCCCGGGACCGCCCCAGACCGCCCGGGACCGCCCCGGACCGCCCGGGACCGCCCCGGACCGCCCGGGACCGCCTGGGACCGCCCGAGACCGCCCGGGACAGCCCGGGACCGCCCAGGACCGCCCCGGACCGCCCAGAACAGCCCGGGACCGCCCCGGACCGCCCCGGACCGCCCGGTACCGCCCGGGACCGCCCAGGACCGCCCGGGACCGCCCGGGACCACCCGGGACCGCTCGGGACCGCCCGGGAGCGCACGGGACCGCCCGGGACCGCCCGGGACCGCCCGGGACCGCCTGGGACCGCTCGGGACCGCCCGGGAGCGCACGGGACCGCCCGGGACCGCCCCGGACCGCCCGGGACCGCCCCAGACCGCCCGGGACCGCCCCGGACCGCCCAGGACCGCCCCGGAGCGCCCGGGACCGCCCGGGACCGCCCAAGACCGCCCGGGACAGCCCGGGACCGCCCAGGACCGCCCTGGACCGCCCGGGACCGCCCGGGACCGCCCCGGACCGCCCGGGACCACCCGGGACCGCCCGGGACCGCCCGGGACCACCCTGGACCGCCCGGGACCGCCATGGAATGCTCGGGTCCGCCCGGGACCGCCCGGGACTGCCCTGGACCGCGCGGGACCGCCCAGGACCGTCCGGACCGTCCGGGACCACCCGGGACCACACGGGACCGCCCGGGACCGCCCCGGACCGCCCGGGACCACCCTGGACCGCCCAGGACCGCCCCGGACCGCCCGGGACCGCCCAGGACCGCCCCGGACCGCCCCGGACCGCCCGGGACCGCCCCGGACCGCCCGGGACCGCCCGGGACCGCCCGGGACCGCCCGGGACCGCCCCGGACCGCCCCGGACCGCCCGGGACCGCCCGGACCGCCCGGGACCGCCCGGGACCGCCCGGGACCGCCTGGGACCGCCCGGGACCACCCTGGAATGCACGGGACCGCCCGGAACCTCCCGGGACGGCCCGGGAACGCCCGGGACCGTCCGGACCGTCCTGGACCGCCCAGGACCGCCCCGGACCGCCCGGGAACGCCCGGGACCGCCCGGGACCGCCTGGGACCGCCAGGGACCGCCCTGGAATGCACGGGACCGCCCGGAACCTCCCGGGACGGCCCGGGAACGCCCGGGACCGTCCGGACCGTCCTGGACCGCCCAGGACCGCACGGGACCGCCCGGGACCACCCCGGACCGCCCGGGACCGCCCCGGACCGCCCGGGACCGCCCCAGACCGCCCGGGACCGCCCCGGACCGCCCGGGACCGCCCCGGACCGCCCGGGACCGCCTGGGACCGCCCGAGACCGCCCGGGACAGCCCGGGACCGCCCAGGACCGCCCCGCACCGCCCGGGACCGCCCGGGACCGCCCCGGACCGCCCAGGACTGCCCGGGACCGCCCGGGACCACCCGGGACCACCCTGGACCGCCCGGGACCGCCATGGAATGCTCGGGTCCCCCCGGGACTGCCTGGGACCGCCCGGGAACGTCCGGGACCACCCGGGACCGCTCGGGACCGCCCAGGAGCGCACAGGACCGCACGGGACCGCCCGGGACCGCCCGGGACCGCCCGGGACCGCCTGGGAACGCCCGGGACCAGCAGGGACCGCCCTGGACCGCCCGGGACCGCCCTGAAACGCACGGGACCACCCGGAACCTCCCGGGACGGCCCGGGAACGCGCGGGACCGTCCGGACCGTCCTGGACCGCCCAGGACCGCACGGGACCGCCCGGGACCACCCCGGACCGCCCGGGACCGCCCCGGACCGCCCGGGACCGCCCCAGACCGCCCGGGACCGCCCCGGACCGCCCGGGACCGCCCCGGACCGCCCGGGACCGCCTGGGACCGCCCGAGACCGGCCGGGACAGCCCGGGACCGCCCAGGACCGCCCCGGACCGCCCGGGACCGCCCGGGACCGCCCCGGACCGCCCAGGACCGCCCGGGACCGCCCGGGACCGCCCGGAACCACCCTGGACCGCCCGGGACCGCCATGGAATGCTCGGGTCCGCCCGGGACTGCCCGGGACCGCCCGGGACCGCCCGGGACCGCCCAGGACCGTCCGGACCGTCCGGGACCACCCGGGACCACACGGGACCGCCCGGGACCGCCCCGGACCGCCCGGGACCGCCCTGGACCGCCCAGGACCGCCCCGGACTGCCCGGGACCGCCCGGGACAGCCTCGGACCGCCCTGTACCGCCCGGGACCGCCCCGGACCGCCCGGGACCGCCCGGGACCGCCTGGGACCGCCCGGGACCGCCCGGGACCGCCCGGGACCGCCCCGGACCGCCCGGGACCGCCCTGGACAGCCCAGGACCGCCGCGGACCACCCGGGACCGCCCGGGACCGCCCCGGACCGCCCCGGACCGCCCGGGACCGCCCCGGACTGCCCGGGACCGCCCGGGACCGCCCGGGACCGCCCGGGACCGCCCGGGACCGCCCGGGACCGCCCGGGAACACCCTGGACCGCCCGGGACCGCCATGGAATGCTCGGGTCTGCCAGGGACCGCCCGGGACCGCCGGGGACCGCCCGGGACCGCCCGGGACCGCCCGGGACCGTCCGGACCGTCCGGGACCGCCCGGGACCACACGGGACCGCCCGGGACCACCCCGGACCGCCCGGGACCGCCCTGGACCGCCCAGGACCGCCCCGGACCGCCCGGGACCGCCCCGGACGGCCCGGGACCGCCCCGGACCGCCCAGGACCGTCCGGGAACGCCCCGGACCGCCCGGGACGGCCTGGGACCGCCCCTGACTGCCCCGGACCGCCCGGGACCGCCCGGGACCGCCCCGGACCGCCCGGGACCGCCTGGGACCGCCCAAGACCGCCCGGGACCGCCCGGGACCGCCCAGGACCGCCCAGGACCGCCCCGGACCGCCCGGGACCGCCCGGGACCGCCCGGGACCGCCCGGGACCGCCCGGGACCGCCCCGGACCGCCGGGACCGCCCCGGAACGCCCCGGACCGCCCGGGACCGGCCTCGACCGTCTGGGACCGCCCCGGACCGACCGGGACCGCCCCGGACCGCCCGGAACCGCCCGGGACCGCCCAGGACCGCCCCGGACCGCCCCGGACCGCCCGGGACTGCCCGGACCGCCCGGGACCGCCCGGGACTGCCCCGGACCGCCCCGGACCGCCCGGGACCGCCCGGGACCGCCCGGGACCGCCCGGGACCGCCCGGACCGCCCGGGACCACCCGGAACCGCTCGGGACCGCACGGGAGCGCACGGGACCGCCCGGGACCGCCCGGGACCGCCCGGGACCGCCCTGGAATGCACGGGACCGCCCGGAACCTCCCGGGACGGCCCGGGAACGCCCGGGACCGTCCGGACCATCCTGGACCGCCCAGGACCGCACGGGACCGCCCGGGACCACCCCAGACCGCCCGGGACCGCCCCGGACCGCCCGGGACCGCCCCAGACCGCCCGGGACCGCCCCGGACCGCCCGGGACCGCCCCGGACCGCCCGGGACCGCCTGGGACCGCCCGAGACCGCCCGGGACAGCCCGGGACCGCCCAGGACCGCCCCGGACCGCCCAGAACAGCCCGGGACCGCCCCGGACCGCCCCGGACCGCCCGGTACCGCCCGGGACCGCCCAGGACCGCCCGGGACCGCCCGGGACCACCCGGGACCGCTCGGGACCGCCCGGGAGCGCACGGGACCGCCCGGGACCGCCCGGGACCGCCCGGGACCGCCTGGGACCGCTCGGGACCGCCCGGGAGCGCACGGGACCGCCCGGGACCGCCCCGGACCGCCCGGGACCGCCCCAGACCGCCCGGGACCGCCCCGGACCGCCCAGGACCGCCCCGGACCGCCCGGGACCGCCCGGGACCGCCCAAGACCGCCCGGGACAGCCCGGGACCGCCCAGGACCGCCCTGGACCGCCCGGGACCGCCCGGGACCGCCCCGGACCGCCCGGGACCACCCGGGACCGCCCGGGACCGCCCGGGACCACCCTGGACCGCCCGGGACCGCCATGGAATGCTCGGGTCCGCCCGGGACCGCCCGGGACTGCCCGGGACCGCGCGGGACCGCCCAGGACCGTCCGGACCGTCCGGGACCACCCGGGACCACACGGGACCGCCCGGGACCGCCCGGACCGCCCGGGACCACCCTGGACCGCCCAGGACCGCCCCGGACCGCCCGGGACCGCCCAGGACCGCCCCGGACCGCCCCGGACCGCCCGGGACCGCCCCGGACCGCCCGGGACCGCCCGGGACCGCCCGGGACCGCCCGGGACCGCCCCGGACCGCCCCGGACCGCCCGGGACCGCCCCGGACCGCCCGGGACCGCCCGGGACCGCCCGGGACCGCCTGGGACCGCCCGGGACCACCCTGGAATGCACGGGACCGCCCGGAACCTCCCGGGACGGCCCGGGAACGCCCGGGACCGTCCGGACCGTCCTGGACCGCCCAGGACCGCCCCGGACCGCCCGGGAACGCCCGGGACCGCCCGGGACCGCCTGGGACCGCCAGGGACCGCCCTGGAATGCACGGGACCGCCCGGAACCTCCCGGGACGGCCCGGGAACGCCCGGGACCGTCCGGACCGTCCTGGACCGCCCAGGACCGCACGGGACCGCCCGGGACCACCCCCGGACCGCCCGGGACCGCCCCGGACCGCCCGGGACCGCCCCAGACCGCCCGGGACCGCCCCGGACCGCCCGGGACCGCCCCGGACCGCCCGGGACCGCCTGG
The DNA here is from genome assembly GCF_048934315.1 of Petromyzon marinus. Lineage (NCBI taxonomy): Eukaryota > Metazoa > Chordata > Hyperoartia > Petromyzontiformes > Petromyzontidae > Petromyzon > Petromyzon marinus. Next base: position 60,021 of record NW_027422856.1, on the reverse strand, counting down.
GACCGCCCGAGACCGCCCGGGACAGCCCGGGACCGCCCAGGACCGCCCCGCACCGCCCGGGACCGCCCGGGACCGCCCCGGACCGCCCAGGACTGCCCGGGACCGCCCGGGACCACCCGGGACCACCCTGGACCGCCCGGGACCGCCATGGAATGCTCGGGTCCCCCCGGGACTGCCTGGGACCGCCCGGGAACGTCCGGGACCACCCGGGACCGCTCGGGACCGCCCAGGAGCGCACAGGACCGCACGGGACCGCCCGGGACCGCCCGGGACCGCCCGGGACCGCCTGGGAACGCCCGGGACCAGCAGGGACCGCCCTGGACCGCCCGGGACCGCCCTGAAACGCACGGGACCACCCGGAACCTCCCGGGACGGCCCGGGAACGCGCGGGACCGTCCGGACCGTCCTGGACCGCCCAGGACCGCACGGGACCGCCCGGGACCACCCCGGACCGCCCGGGACCGCCCCGGACCGCCCGGGACCGCCCCAGACCGCCCGGGACCGCCCCGGACCGCCCGGGACCGCCCCCGGACCGCCCGGAACCGCCTGGGACCGCCCGAGACCGGCCGGGACAGCCCGGGACCGCCCAGGACCGCCCCGGACCGCCCGGGACCGCCCGGGACCGCCCCGGACCGCCCAGGACCGCCCGGGACCGCCCGGGACCGCCCGGAACCACCCTGGACCGCCCGGGACCGCCATGGAATGCTCGGGTCCGCCCGGGACTGCCCGGGACCGCCCGGGACCGCCCGGGACCGCCCAGGACCGTCCGGACCGTCCGGGACCACCCGGGACCACACGGGACCGCCCGGGACCGCCCCGGACCGCCCGGGACCGCCCTGGACCGCCCAGGACCGCCCCGGACTGCCCGGGACCGCCCGGGACAGCCTCGGACCGCCCTGTACCGCCCGGGACCGCCCCGGACCGCCCGGGACCGCCCGGGACCGCCTGGGACCGCCCGGGACCGCCCGGGACCGCCCGGGACCGCCCCGGACCGCCCGGGACCGCCCTGGACAGCCCAGGACCGCCGCGGACCACCCGGGACCGCCCGGACCGCCCCGGACCGCCCCGGACCGCCCGGGACCGCCCCGGACTGCCCGGGACCGCCCGGGACCGCCCGGGACCGCCCGGGACCGCCCGGGACCGCCCGGGACCGCCCGGGAACACCCTGGACCGCCCGGGACCGCCATGGAATGCTCGGGTCTGCCAGGGACCGCCCGGGACCGCCGGGGACCGCCCGGGACCGCCCGGGACCGCCCGGGACCGTCCGGACCGTCCGGGACCGCCCGGGACCACACGGGACCGCCCGGGACCACCCCGGACCGCCCGGGACCGCCCTGGACCGCCCAGGACCGCCCCGGACCGCCCGGGACCGCCCCGGACGGCCCGGGACCGCCCCGGACCGCCCAGGACCGTCCGGGAACGCCCCGGACCGCCCGGGACGGCCTGGGACCGCCCCTGACTGCCCCGGACCGCCCGGGACCGCCCGGGACCGCCCCGGACCGCCCGGGACCGCCTGGGACCGCCCAGGACCGCCCAAGACCGCCCGGGACCGCCCAGGACCGCCCAGGACCGCCCCCGGACCGCCCGGGACCGCCCGGGACCGCCCGGGACCGCCCGGGACCGCCCGGGACCGCCCGGACCGCCGGGACCGCCCCGGAACGCCCCGGACCGCCCGGGACCGGCCTCGACCGTCTGGGACCGCCCCGGACCGACCGGGACCGCCCCGGACCGCCCGGAACCGCCCGGGACCGCCCAGGACCGCCCCGGACCGCCCCGGACCGCCCGGGACTGCCCGGACCGCCCGGGACCGCCCGGGACTGCCCCGGACCGCCCCGGACCGCCCGGGACCGCCCGGGACCGCCCGGGACCGCCCGGGACCGCCCGGGACCGCCCGGGACCACCCGGAACCGCTCGGGGACCGCACGGGAGCGCACGGGACCGCCCGGGACCGCCCGGGACCGCCCGGGACCGCCCGGGACCGCTCGGGACCGCCCGGGGAGCGCACGAGACCGCCCGGGACCGCCCCGGACCGCCCCGGACCGCCCAGGACCGCCCCGGACCGCCCGGGACCGCCCGGGATCGCCCAAAACCGCCCGGGACAGCCCGGGACCGCCCAGGACCGCCCTGGACCGCCCGGGACCGCCCGGGACCGCCCCGGGACCGCCCAGGACCAACCGGGACCGCCCGGGACCGCCCGGGACCACCCTGGACCGCCCGGGACCGCCATGGAATGCTCGGGTCCGCCCGGGACCGCCCGGGACTGCCCGGGACCGCCCGGAACCGCCCAGGACCGTCCGGACCGTCCGGGACCACCCGGGACCACACGGGACCGCCCGGGACCGCCCCGGACCGCCCGGGACCGCCCTGGACCGCCCAGGACCGCCCCGGACTGCCAGGGACCGCCCAGGACCGCCCCGGACCGCCCCGGACCGCCCGGGACCGCCCCGGACCGCCCGGGACCGCCCGGGACCGCCCGGGACCGCGCCCGGGACCGCCTGGGACCGCCCGGGACCGCCCTGGACCGCCCGGGACCGCCCGGGACCACCCCGGACCGCCTGGGACCGCCCGGGACCGCCCCGGACCGCCGGGAACGCCCGGGACCGGCAGGGACCGCCCTGGACCGCCCGGGACCGCCCTGGAATGCACGGGACCGCCCGGAACCTCCCGGGATGGCCCGGGAACGCCCGGGACCGTCCGGACCATCCTGGACCGCCCAGGACCGCACGGGACCGCCCGGGACCACCCCAGACCGCCCGGGACCGCCCCGGACCGCCCGGGACCGCCCCAGACCGCCCAGGACCGCCCCGGACCGCCCGGGACCGCCCCGGACCGCCCGGGACCGCCTGGGACCGCCCGAGACCGCCCGGGACAGCCCGGGACCGCCCAGGACCGCCCCGGACCGCCCGGAACAGCCCGGGACCGCCCCGGACCGCCCCCGGACCGCCCGGTACCGCCCGGGACCGCCCGGGACCGCCCGGGACCGCCCGGGACCACCCGGGACCGCTCGGGACCGCCCGGAAGCGCACGGGACCGCCCGGGACCGCCCGGGACCGCCCGGGACCGCCTGGGACCGCTCGGGACCGCCCGGGAGCGCACGGGACCGCCCGGGACCGCCCCGGACCGCCCGGGACCGCCCCAGACCGCCCGGGACCGCCCCGGACCGCCCAGGACCGCCCCGGACCGCCCGGGACCGCCCGGGACTGCCCAAGACCGCCCGGGACAGCCCGGGACCGCCCAGGACCGCCCTGGACCGCCCGGGACCGCCCGGGACCGCCCCGGACCGCCCGGGACCACCCGGGACCGCCCGGGACCGCCCGGGACCACCCTGGACCGCCCGGGACCGCCATGGAATGCTCGGGTCCGCCCGGGACCGCCCGGGACTGCCCGGGACCGCGCGGGACCGCCCAGGACCGTCCGGACCGTCCGGGACCACCCGGGACCACACGGGACCGCCCGGGACCGCCCCGGACCGCCCGGGACCGCCCTGGACCGCCCAGGACCGCCCCGGACCGCCCGGGACCGCCCAAGACCGCCCCGGACCGCCCCGGACCGCCCGGGACCGCCCCGGACCGCCCGGGACCGCCCGGGACCGCCCGGGACCGCCCGGGACCGGCATGGAATGCTCGGGTCCCCCCGGGACTGCCCGGGACCGCCTGGGAACGTCCGGGACCACCCGGGACCGCTCGGGACCGCCCGGGAGCGCACGGGACCGCACGGGACCGCCCGGGACCGCCCGGGACCGCCCGGGACCGCCCGGGAACGCCCGGGACCAGCAGGGACCGCCCTGGACCGCCCGGGACCGCCCTGGAACGCACGGGACCGCCCGGAACCTCCCGGGACGGCCCGGGAACGCGCGGGACCGTCCGGACCGTCCTGGACCGCCCAGGACCGCACGGGACCGCCCGGGACCACCCCGGACCGCCCGGGACCGCCCCGGACCGCCCGGGACCGCCCCAGACCGCCCGGGACCGCCCCGGACCGCCCGGGACCGCCCCGGACCGCCCGGGACCGCCTGGGACCGCCCGAGACCGGCCGGGACAGCCCGGGACCGCCCAGGACCGACCCGGACCGCCCGGGACCGCCCGGGACCGCCCCGGACCGCCCAGGACCGCCCGGGACCGCCCGGGACCGCCCGGAACCACCCTGGACCGCCCGGGACCGCCATGGAATGCTCGGGTCCGCCCGGAACTGCCCGGGACCGCCCGGGACCGCCCGGGACCGCCCAGGACCGTCCGGACCGTCCGGGACCACCCGGGACCACACGGGACCGCCCGGGACCGCCCCGGACCGCCCGGGACCGCCCTGGACCGCCCAGGACCGCCCCGGACTGCCCGGGACCGCCCGGGACCGCCTCGGACCGCCCTGTACCGCCCGGGACCTCCCCGGACCGCCCGGGACCGCCCGGGACCGCCTGGGACCGCTCGGGACCGCCCGGGACCGCCCGGGACCGCCCCGGACCGCCCGGGACCGCCCTGGACAGCCCAGGACCGCCCCGGACCACCCGGGACCGCCCGGGACCGCCCCGGACCGCCCCGGACCGCCCGGGGACCGCCCCGGACTGCCCGGGACCGCCCGGGACCGCCCGGGACCGCCTGGGACCGCCCGGGACCGCCCGGGACCGCCCGGGAACACCCTGGACCGCCCGGGACCGCCATGGAATGCTCAGGTCTGCCAGGGACCGCCCGGGAACGCCGGGGACCGCCCGGGACCGCCCGGGACCGTCCGGACCGTCCGGGACCGCCCAGGACCGCCCGGGACCGCCCCAGACCGCCCGGGACCGCCCCGGACCGCCCGGGACCGCCCCGGACCGCCCGGGACCGCCTGGGACCGCCCGAGACCGCCCGGGACAGCCCGGGACCGCCCAGGACCGCCCCGGACCGCCCGGAACAGCCCGGGACCGCCCCGGACCGCCCCGGACCGCCCGGTACCGCCCGGGACCGCCCGGGACCGCCCGGACCGCCCGGGACCACCCGGGACCGCTCGGGACCGCCCGGAAGCGCACGGGACCGCCCGGGACCGCCCGGGACCGCCCGGGACCGCCTGGGACCGCTCGGGACCGCCCGGGAGCGCACGGGACCGCCCGGGACCGCCCCGGACCGCCCGGGACCGCCCCAGACCGCCCGGGACCGCCCCGGACCGCCCAGGACCGCCCCGGACCGCCCGGGACCGCCCGGGACTGCCCAAGACCGCCCGGGGACAGCCCGGGACCGCCCAGGACCGCCCTGGACCGCCCGGGACCGCCCGGGACCGCCCGGACCGCCCGGGACCACCCGGGACCGCCCGGGACCGCCCGGGACCACCCTGGACCGCCCGGGACCGCCATGGAATGCTCGGGTCCGCCCGGGACCGCCCGGGACTGCCCGGGACCGCGCGGGACCGCCCAGGACCGTCCGGACCGTCCGGGACCACCCGGGACCACACGGGACCGCCCGGGACCGCCCCGGACCGCCCGGGACCGCCCTGGACCGCCCAGGACCGCCCCGGACCGCCCGGGACCGCCCAGGACCGCCCCGGACCGCCCCGGACCGCCCGGGACCGCCCCGGACCGCCCGGGACCGCCCGGGACCGCCCGGGACCGCCCGGGACCGGCATGGAATGCTCGGGTCCCCCCGGGACTGCCCGGGACCGCCTGGGAACGTCCGGGACCACCCGGGACCGCTCGGGACCGCCCGGGAGCGCACGGGACCGCACGGGACCGCCCGGGACCGCCCGGGACCGCCCGGGACCGCCCGGGAACGCCCGGGACCAGCAGGGACCGCCCTGGACCGCCCGGGACCGCCCTGGAACGCACGGGACCGCCCGGAACCTCCCGGGACGGCCCGGGAACGCGCGGGACCGTCCGGACCGTCCTGGACCGCCCAGGACCGCACGGGACCGCCCGGGACCACCCCGGACCGCCCGGGACCGCCCCGGACCGCCCGGGACCGCCCCAGACCGCCCGGGACCGCCCCGGACCGCCCGGGACCGCCCCGGACCGCCCGGGACCGCCTGGGACCGCCCGAGACCGGCCGGGACAGCCCGGGACCGCCCAGGACCGACCCGGACCGCCCGGGACCGCCCGGGACCGCCCCGGACCGCCCAGGACCGCCCGGGACCGCCCGGGACCGCCCGGAACCACCCTGGACCGCCCGGGACCGCCATGGAATGCTCGGGTCCGCCCGGAACTGCCCGGGACCGCCCGGGACCGCCCGGGACCGCCCAGGACCGTCCGGACCGTCCGGGACCACCCGGGACCACACGGGACCGCCCGGGACCGCCCGGACCGCCCGGGACCGCCCTGGACCGCCCAGGACCGCCCCGGACTGCCCGGGACCGCCCGGGACCGCCTCGGACCGCCCTGTACCGCCCGGGACCTCCCCGGACCGCCCGGGACCGCCCGGGACCGCCTGGGACCGCTCGGACCGCCCGGGACCGCCCGGGACCGCCCCGGACCGCCCGGGACCGCCCTGGACAGCCCAGGACCGCCCCGGACCACCCGGGACCGCCCGGGACCGCCCCGGACCGCCCCGGACCGCCCGGGACCGCCCCGGACTGCCCGGGACCGCCCGGGACCGCCCGGGACCGCCCGGGACCGCCCGGGACCGCCCGGGACCGCCCGGGAACACCCTGGACCGCCCGGGACCGCCATGGAATGCTCAGGTCTGCCAGGGACCGCCCGGGAACGCCGGGGACCGCCCGGGACCGCCCGGGGACCGTCCGGACCGTCCGGGACCGCCCGGGACCACACGGGACCGCCCGGGACCGCCCCGGACCGCCCGGGACCGCCCTGGACCGCCCAGGACCGCCCCGGACCGCCCGGGACCGCCCCGGACGGCCCGGGACCGCCCCGGACCGCCCGGGACCGTCCGGGAACGCCCCGGACCGCCCGGGACGGCCTGGGACCGCCCCTGACTGCCCCGGACCGCCCGGGACCGCCCGGGACCGCCCCAGACCGCCCGGGACCGCCTGGGACCGCCCAGGACCGCCCGGGACCGCCCGGGACCGCCCAGGACCGCCCAGGACCGCCCCGCACCGCCCGGGACCGCCCGGGACCGCCCGGGACCGCCCGGGACCGCCCGGGACCGCCCCGGACCGCCGGGACCGCCCCGGAACGCCCCGGACCGCCAGGGACCGGCCTCGACCGGCTGGGACCGCCCCGGACCGACCGGGACCGCCCCGGACCGCCCGGAACCGCCCGGGACCGCCCAGGACCGCCCCGGACCGCCCCGGACCGCCCGGGACCGCCCGGACTGCCCGGGACCGCCCGGGACTGCCCCGGACCGCCCCGGACCGCCCGGGACCGCCCGGGACCGCCCGGGACCGCCCGGGACCGCCCGGGACCGCCCGGGACCACCCGGGACCGCTCGGGACCGCATGGGAGCGCACGGGACCACCCGGACCGCCCGGGACCGCCCAGGACCGCCCGGGACCGCTCGGGACCGCCCGGGAGCGCACGGGACCGCCCGGGACCGCCCCGGACCGCCCGGGACCGCCCCAGACCGCCCGGGACCGCCCCGGACCGCCCAGGACCGCCCCGGACCGCCCGGGACCGCCCGGGACCGCCCAAGACCGCCCGGGACAGGCCCGGGACCGCCCAGGACCGCCCTGGACCGCCCGGGACCGCCCGGGACCGCCCCGGACCGCCCGGGACCAACCGGGACCGCCCGGACCGCCCGGGACCACCCTGGACCGCCCGGGACCGCCATGGAATGCTCGGGTCCGCCCGGGACCGCCCGGGACTGCCCGGGACCGCCCGGGACCGCCCAGGACCGTCCGGACCGTCCGGGACCACCCGGGACCACCCTGGACCGCCCGGGACCGCCATGGAATGCTCGGGTCCGCCCGGGACCGCCCGGGACCGCCCGGGACCGCCCGGGACCGCCCGGGAACGCCCGGGACCAGCAGGGACCGCCCTGGACCGCCCGGGACCGCCCTGGAACGCACGGGACCGCCCGGAACCTCCCGGGACGGCCCGGGAACGCGCGGGACCGTCCGGACCGTCCTGGACCGCCCAGGACCGCACGGGACCGCCCGGGACCACCCCGGACCGCCCGGGACCGCCCCGGACCGCCCGGACCGCCCCAGACCGCCCGGGACCGCCCCGGACCGCCCGGGACCGCCCCGGACCGCCCGGGACCGCCTGGGACCGCCCGAGACCGGCCGGGACAGCCCGGGACCGCCCAGGACCGACCCGGACCGCCCGGGACCGCCCGGGACCGCCCCGGACCGCCCAGGACCGCCCGGGACCGCCCGGGACCGCCCGGAACCACCCTGGACCGCCCGGGACCGCCATGGAATGCTCGGGTCCGCCCGGAACTGCCCGGGACCGCCGGGACCGCCCGGGACGGCCCAGGACCGTCCGGACCGTCCGGGACCACCCGGGACCACACGGGACCGCCCGGGACCGCCCGGACCGCCCGGGACCGCCCTGGACCGCCAATTACCGCCCCCGGACTGCCCGGGACCGCCCGGGACCGCCTCGGACCGCCCTGTACCGCCCGGGACCTCCCCGGACCGCCCGGGACCGCCCGGGACCGCCTGGGACCGCCCGGGGACCGCCCGGGACCGCCCGGGACCGCCCCGGACCGCCCGGGACCGCCCTGGACAGCCAGGACCGCCCCGGACCACCCGGGACCGCCCGGGACCGCCCCGGACCGCCCCAGACCGCCCGGGACCGCCCCGGACTGCCCGGGACCGCCCGGGACCGCCCGGGACCGCCCGGGACCGCCCGGGACCGCCCGGGACCGCCCGGGAACACCCTGGACCGCCCGGGACCGCCATGGAATGCTCAGGTCTGCCAGGGACCGCCCGGGACCGCCGGGGACCGCCCGGGACCGCCCGGGACCGTCCGGACCGTCCGGGACCGCCCGGGACCACACGGGACCGCCCGGGACCGCCCCGGACCGCCCGGGACCGCCCTGGACCGCCCAGGACCGCCCCGGTCCGCCCGGGACCGCCCGGACGGCCCGGGACCGCCCGGACCGCCCGGGACCGTCCGGGAACGCCCCGGACCGCCCGGGACGGCCTGGGACCGCCCCTGACTGCCCCGGACCGCCCGGGACCGCCCGGGACCGCCCCGGACCGCCCGGGACCGCCTGGGACCGCCCAGGACCGCCCGGGACCGCCCGGGACCGCCCAGGACCGCCCAGGACCGCCCCGCACCGCCCGGGACCGCCCGGGACCGCCCGGGACCGCCCGGGACCGCCCGGGACCGCCCCGGACCGCCGGGACCGCCCCGGAACCGCCCGGACCGCCCGGGACCGGCCTCGACCGGCTGGGACCGCCCCGGACCGACCGGGACCGCCCCGGACCGCCCGGAACCGCCCGGGACCGCCCAGGACCGCCCCGGACCGCCCCGGACCGCCCGGGACCGCCCGGACCGCCCGGGACCGCCCGGGACTGCCCCGGACCGCCCCGGACCGCCCGGGACCGCCCGGGACCGCCCGGGACCGCCCGGGACCGCCCGGGACCCGCCCGGGACCACCCGGGACCGCTCGGGACCGCACGGGAGCGCACGGGACCACCCGGGACCGCCCGGGACCGCCCGGGACCGCCCGGGACCGCTCGGGACCGCCCGGGAGCGCACGGGACCGCCCGGGACCGCCCCGGACCGCCCGGGACCGCCCCAGACCGCCCGGGACCGCCCCGGACCGCCCAGGACCGCCCCGGACCGCCCGGGACCGCCCGGGACCGCCCAAGACCGCCCGGGACAGCCCGGGACCGCCCAGGACCGCCCTGGACCGCCCGGGACCGCCCGGGACCGCCCCGGACCGCCCGGGACCAACCGGGACCGCCCGGGACCGCCCGGGACCACCCTGGACCGCCCGGACCGCCATGGAATGCTCGGGTCCGCCCGGGACCGCCCGGGACTGCCCGGGACCGCCCGGGACCGCCCAGGACCGTCCGGACCGTCCGGGACCACCCGGGACCACACGGGACCGCCCGGGACCGCCCCGGACCGCCCGGGACCGCCCTGGACCGCCCAGGACCGCCCCGGACCGCCCGGGACCGCCCAGGACCGCCCCGGACCGCCCCGGACCGCCCGGGGACCGCCCCGGACCGCCCGGGACCGCCCGGGACCGCCCGGGACCGCCCGGGACCGCCTGGACCGCCCGGGACCGCCCGGACCCGCCCGGGACCGCCCGGGACCACCCCGGACCGCCTGGGACCGCCCGGGACCGCCCCGGACCGCCCGGGAACGCCCGGGACCGGCAGGGACGCCCTGGACCGCCCGGGACCGCCCTGGAATGCACGGGACCGCCCGGAACCTCCCGGGAGGCCCGGGAACGCCCGGGACCGTCCGGACCATCCTGGACCGCCCAGGACCGCACGGGACCGCCCGGGACCACCCCAGGGACCTGCCCCGGACCGCCCGGGACCGCCCCCAGACCGCCCGGGACCCGCCCCGGAACCGCCCGGGACCGCCCCGGACCGCCCGGGACCGCCTGGGACCGCCCGAGACCGCCCGGGACAGCCCGGGACCGCCCAGGACCGCCCCGGACCGCCCGGAACAGCCCGGGACCGCCCCGGACCGCCCCGGACCGCCCGGTACCGCCCGGGACCACCCGGGACCGCCCGGGACCGCCCGGGACCGCCCGGGACCACCCGGGACCGCTCGGGACCGCCCGGGAGCACACGGGACCGCCGGGGACCGCCCGGGGACCGCCCGGGACCGCCCGGGACCGCTCGGGACCGCCCGGGAGCGCACGGGACCGCCCGGGACCGCCCCGGACCGCCCGGGACCGCCCCAGACCGCCCGGGACCGCCCCGGACCGCCCAGGACTGCCCCGGACCGCCCGGGACCGCCCGGGACCGCCCAAGACCGCCCGGGACAGCCCGGGACCGCCCAGGACCGCCCTGGACCGCCCGGGACCGCCCGGGACCGCCCCGGACCGCCCGGGACCACCCGGGACCGCCCGGGACCGCCCGGGACCACCCTGGACCGCCCGGGACCGCCATGGAATGCTCGGGTCCGCCCGGGACCGCCCGGGACTGCCCGGGACCGCGCGGGACCGCCCAGGACCGTCCGGACCGTCCGGGACCACCCGGGACCACACGGGACCGCCCGGGACCGCCCCGGACCGCCCGGGACCGCCCTGGACCGCCCAGGACCGCCCCGGACCGCCCGGGACCGCCCAGGACCGCCCCGGACCGCCCCGGACCGCCCGGGACCGCCCCGGACCGCCCGGGACCGCCCGGGACCGCCCGGGACCGCCCGGGACTGCCTGGGACCGCCCGGGACCGCCCCGGACCGCCCGGGACCGCCCGGGACCACCCCGGACCGCCTGGGACCGCCCGGGACCACCCCGGACCGTCCGGGAACGCCCGGGACCGGCAGGGACCGCCCTGGACCGCCCGGGACCGCCATGGAATGCACGGACAGCCCGGAACCTCCCGGGACGGCCCAGGAACGCCCGGGACCGTCCGTACCATCCTGGACCGCCCAGGACCGCACGGGACCGCCCGGGACCACCCCAGACCGCCCGGGACCGCCCCGGACCGCCCGGGACCGCCCCAGACCGCCCGGGACCGCCCCGGACCGCCCGGGACCGCCCCGGACCGCCTGGGACCGCCTGGGACCGGCCCGAGAACCGCCCGGGGACAGCCTGGGACCGCCCAGGACCGCCCTGGACCGCCCGGAACCGCCCGGGACCGCCCCGGACCGCCCAGGACTGCCCGGGACCGCCCGGGACCGCCCGGGACCACCTTGGACCGCCCGGGACCGCCATGGAATGCTCGGGTCCGCCCGGGACTGCCCGGGACCGCCCAGGACCGCCCGGGACCGCCCAGGACCGTCCGGACCGTCCGGGACCACCGGGACCACACCGGACCGCTCGGGACCGCCCCGGACCGCCCGGGACCGCCCTGGACCGCCCAGGACCGCACCGGACTGCCCGGGACCGCCCGGGACTGCCCGGAACGCCCCGTACCGCCCGGGACCGCCCGGGACCGCCCGGGACCGCCCGGGACCGCCCCGGACCGCCCGGGACCACCCTGGACAGCCCAGGACCGCCCCGGACCACCCGGGACCGCCCGGGGACCGCCCCGGACCGCCCCGGACCGCCCGGGACCGCCCCGGGACCGCCCGGAACCGCCCGGGACCGCCCGGGACCGCCCGGGACCGCCCGGGACCGCCCGGGAACACCCTGGACCGCCGGGGACCGCCATGGAATGCTCGGGTCTGCCAGGGACCGCCCGGGACCGCCGGGGACCGCCCGGGACCGCCCGGGACCGTCCGGACCGTCCGGCACCGCCCGGGACCACACGGGACCGCCCGGGACCGCCCCGGACCGCCCGGGACCGCCCTGGACCGCCCAGGACCGCCCCGGACCGCCCGGGACCGCCCCGGACCGCCCGGGACTGCCCCGGACCGCCCGGGACCGCCCAGGACCGCCCGGGAACGCCCCGGACCGCCTGGGACGGCCCGGGGACCGCCCCTGACTGCCCCGGACCGCCCGGGACCGCCCGGGACCGCCCGGACCGCCCGGGACCGCCTGGGACCGCCCGGGACCGCCCGGGACCGCCCGGGACCACCCAGGGACCGCCCGGGACCACCCCGGACCGCCCGGGACCGCCCGGGACCGCCTGGGACCGCCCGGGACCGCCCGGGTCCGCCCCGGACCGCCCGGAACCGCCCCGGAACGCCCCGGACCGCCCGGGACCGGCCCGGACCGCCTGGGACCGCCCCGGACCGACCGGGACCGCCCCGGACCGCCCGGGACCGCCCGGGACCGCCCAGGACCGCCCCGGACCGCCCGGGACCGCCCGGGACCGTCCGGACCGCCCGGGACCGCCCGGGACTGCCCCGGACCGCGCCGGACCGCCCGGACCGCCCGGACCGCACGGGACCGCCCGGGACCGCCCGGGACCGCCCGGACCGCCCGGGACTGCCCGGGACCGCTCGGGACCGCCCGGGAGCGCACGGGACCGCCCGGGACCGCCCGGGACCGCCCGGGACCGCCCGGGACCGCCCGGGACCGCCCGGGAACGCCCGGGACTGGCAGGGACCGCCCTGGACCGCCCGGGACCGCCCTGGAACGCCCGGGACCGCCCGGAACCGCCCGGGACCGCCCGGGAACGCCCGGGACCGTCCGGACCGTCCTGGACTGCCCAGGACCGCACGGGAACGCCCAGGACCACCCCGGACCGCCCGGGACCGCCCCGGACCGCCCGGGACCGCCCCAGACCGCCCGGGACCACCCGGACCGCCCAGGACCGCCCCGGACCGCCCGGGACCGCCCGGGACCGCCCAAGACCGCCCGGGACAGCCCGGACCGCCCAGGACCGCCCTGGACCGCCCGGGACCGCCCGGGACCGCCCCGGACCGCCCGGGATTGCCCAGGACCGCCCGGGACCGCCCGGGACCACCCTGGACCGCCCGGGACCGCCATGGAATGCTCGGGTCCGCCCGGGACCGCCCAGGACCGTCCGGACCGTCCGGGACCACCCGGGACCGCCCGGGACCGCCCGGGACCGCCCCGGACCGCCCGGGACGCCCCGGACAGCCCGGGACCGCCCGGGACCGCCCGGGACCGCCCGGGACCGCCTGGGACCGCCCGGGACCGCCCCGGACCGCCCGGGACCGCCCTCGACCACCCAGGACCGCGCCGGACCGCCCGGGACCGCCCGGGACCGCCCCGGACCGCCCCGGACCGCCCGGGACTGCCCCGGACCGCCCGGGACCGCCCAGGACCGCCCGGGACCGCCCGGGACCGCCCGGGACCGCCCGGGAACACCCTGGACCGCCCGGGACCGCCATGGAATGCTCGGGTCTGCCCGGGACCACCCAGGACCGCCCGGGACCGCCCGGGACCGCCCGGGACCGTCCGGACCGTCCGGGACCGCCCGGACCACACGGGACCGCCCGGGACCGCCCCGGACCGCCCGGGCCCGCCCTGGACCGCCCGGGACCGCCCAGGACTGCCCGGACCGCCCGGGACCGCCCGGGAACGCCCCGGACCGCCCGGGACCGCCCGGGACCGCCCCTGACCGCCCGGACCGCCCGGGACCGCCCCGGACCGCCCGGGACCGCCCAGGACCGTCCGGACCGTCCGGGACCACCCGGGACCACACGGGACCGCCCGGGACCGCCCCGGACCGCCCGGGACCGCCCTGGACCGCCCAGGACCGCCCCGGACTGCCCGGGACCGCCCGGGACCGCCTCGGACCGCCCCGTACCGCCCGGGACCGCCCCGGACCGCCCGGGACCGCCCGGGACCGCCTAGGACCGCCCGGGACCGCCCGGGACCGCCCGGGACCGCCCCGGACCGCCCAGGACCGCCCTGGACAGCCCAGGACCGCCCCGGACCACCCGGGACCGCCTGGGACCGCCCCGGACCGCCCCGGACCGCCCGGGACCGCCCCGGACCGCCCGGGACCGCCCGGGACCGCCCGGGACCGCCCGGGACCGCCCGGACCGCCCGGGAACACCCTGGACCGCCCGGGACCGTCCGGACCGTCCGGGACCGCCCGGGACCACAAGGGACCGCCCGGGACCGCCCCGGACCGCCCGGGACCGCCCCGGACCGCCCGGGACCGCCCCGGACCGCCCGGGACTGCCCGGGACCGCCCGGGAACGCCCCGGACCGCCCGGGACGGCCCGGGACCGCCCCTGACTGCCCCAGACCGCCCGGGACCGCCCGGGACCGCCCCGGACCGCCCGGGTTCGCCTGGGACCGGCCCAGGACCGCCCGGGACCGCCTGGGACCGCCCAGGACCGCCCAGGACCGCCCCGGACCGCCCGGGACCGCCCGGGACCGCCCGGGACCGCCCGGGACCGCCCCGGACCGCCCGGGACCGCCCGGAACGCCCGGACCGCCCGGGACCGGCCCGGACCGCCTGGGACCGCCCCGGACCGACCGGGACCGCCCCGGACCGCCCGGAACCGCCCGGGACCGCCCAGGACCGCCCCGGACCGCCCCGGACCGCCCGGGACCGCCCGGACCGCCCGGGACCGCCCGGGACTGCCCCGGACCGCCCCGGACCGCCCGGGACCGCCCGGGACCGCCCGGGACTGCCCGGGACCGCCCGGGACCGCCCGGGACCGCCCGGGAGCGCCCGGGACCGCCCGGACCGCCCGGGACCGCCCCGGAACGCCCCGGACCGCCCGGGACCGGCCCGGACCGCCTGGAACCGCCCCGGACCGACCGGGACCGCCCCGGACCGCCCGGAACCGCCCGGGACCGCCTCGGACCGCCCCGTACCGCCCGGGACCGCCCCGGACCGCCCGGGACCGCCCGGGACCGCCTAGGACCGCCCGGGACCGCCCGGGACCGCCCGGGACCGCCCCGGACCGCCCGGGACCGCCCTGGACAGCCCAGGACCGCCCGGACCACCCGGGACCGCCCGGGACCGCCCCGGACCGCCCTGGACCGCCCGGGACCGCCATGGAATGCTCGGGTCCGCCCGGGACCGCCCAGGACCGTCCGGACCGTCCGGGACCACCCGGGACCCGCCCGGGACCGCCCGGGACCGCCCCGGACCGCCCGGGACGCCCCGGACAGCCCGGGACCGCCCGGGACCGCCCGGGACCGCCCGGGACCGCCTGGGACCGCCCGGGACCGCCCCGGACCGCCCGGGACCGCCCTCGACCACCCAGGACCGCGCCGGACCGCCCGGGACCGCCCGGGACCGCCCCGGACCGCCCCGACCGCCCGGGACTGCCCCGGACCGCCCGGGACCGCCCAGGACCGCCCGGGACCGCCCGGGACCGCCCGGACCGCCCGGGAACACCCTGGACCGCCCGGGACCGCCATGGAATGCTCGGGTCTGCCCGGGACCACCCAGGACCGCCCGGGACCGCCCGGGACCGCCCGGGACCGTCCGGACCGTCCGGGACCGCCCGGGACCACACGGGACCGCCCGGGACCGCCCCCGGACCGCCCGGGCCCGCCCTGGACCGCCCAGGACCGCCCCGGACCGCCCTGGACCGCCCCGGACCGCCCGGACCGCCCAGGACTGCCCGGGACCGCCCGGGACCGCCCGGGAACGCCCCGGACCGCCCGGGACCGCCCGGGACCGCCCCTGACCGCCCCGGACCGCCCGGGACCGCCCCGGACCGCCCGGGACCGCCCAGGACCGTCCGGACCGTCCGGGACCACCCGGGACCACACGGGACCGCCCGGGACCGCCCCGGACCGCCCGGGACCGCCCTGGACCGCCCAGGACCGCCCCGGACTGCCCGGGACCGCCCGGGACCGCCTCGGACCGCCCCGTACCGCCCGGGACCCGCCCCGGACCGCCCGGGACCGCCCGGGACCGCCTAGGACCGCCCGGGACCGCCCGGGACCGCCCGGGACCGCCCCGGACCGCCCAGGACCGCCCTGGACAGCCCAGGACCGCCCCGGACCACCCGGGACCGCCCGGGACCGCCCCGGACCGCCCCGGACCGCCCGGGACCGCCCCGGACCGCCCGGCCGCCCGGGACCGCCCGGGACCGCCCGGGACCGCCCGGGACCGCCCGGGAACACCCTGGACCGCCCGGGACCGTCCGACCGTCCGGGACCGCCCGGGACCACAAGGGACCGCCCGGGACCGCCCCGGACCGCCCGGGACCGCCCCGGACCGCCCGGGACCGCCCCGGACCGCCCGGGACTGCCCGGGACCGCCCGGGAACGCCCCGGACCGCCCGGGACGGCCCGGGACCGCCCCTGACTGCCCCAGACCGCCCGGGACCGCCCGGGACCGCCCGGACCGCCCGGGTTCGCCTGGGACCGCCCAGGACCGCCCGGGACCGCCTGGGACCGCCCAGGACCGCCCAGGACCGCCCCGACCGCGCCCGGGACCGCCCGGGACCGCCGGGACAGCCCGGGACGCCCCGGACCGCCCGGGACCGCCCCGGAACGCCCCGGACCGCCCGGGACCGGCCCGGACCGCCTGGGACCGCCCCGGACCGACCGGGACCGCCCCGGACCGCCCGGAACCGCCCGGGACCGCCCAGGACCGCCCCGGACCGCCCCGGACCGCCCGGGACCGCCCGGACCGCCCGGGACCGCCCGGGACTGCCCCGGACCGCCCCGGACCGCCCGGGACCGCCCGGGACCGCCCGGGACTGCCCGGGACCGCCCGGGACCGCCCGGGACCGCCCGGAGCGCCCGGGACCGCCCGGACCGCCCGGGACCGCCCCGGAACGCCCCGGACCGCCCGGGACCGGCCCGGACCGCCTGGAACCGCCCGGACCGACCGGACCCCGGACCGCCCGGACCGCCCGGAACCCGCCCGGGACGCCTCGGACCGCCCCGTACCGCCCGGGACCGCCCCGGACGCCCGGGACCGCCCGGGACCGCCTAGGACCGCCCGGGACCGCCCGGGACCGCCCGGGACCGCCCGGACCGCCCGGGACCGCCCTGGACAGCCCAGGACCGCCCCGGACCACCCGGGACCGCCCGGGACCGCCCCGGACCGCCCCGGACTGCCCGGGACCGCCCCGGACCGCCCGGGACCGCCCGGGACCGCCCGGGACCGCCCGGGACCGCCCGGGACCGCCCGGGAACACCCTGGACCGCCCGGGACCGCCATGGAATGCCTCGGGTCTGCCAGGGACCGCCCGGGACCGCCGGAGACCGCCCGGGACCGCCCGGGACCGTCCGGACCGTCCGGGACCGCCCGGGACCACACGGGACCGCCCGGGACCGCCCCGGACCGCCCGGGACCGCCCCGGACCGCCCAGGACCGCCCCGACCGCCCGGGCCTGCCCGGGACCGCCCGGGAACGCCCCGGACCGCCCGGGACGGCCCGGGACCGCCCCTGACTGCCCCGGACCGCCCGGGACCGCCCGGGACCGCCCCGGACCGCCCGGGACCGCCTGGGACCGCCCAGGACCGCCCGGGACCGCCTGGGACC
The DNA here is from genome assembly GCF_048934315.1 of Petromyzon marinus. Classification (NCBI taxonomy): domain Eukaryota; kingdom Metazoa; phylum Chordata; class Hyperoartia; order Petromyzontiformes; family Petromyzontidae; genus Petromyzon; species Petromyzon marinus. The sequence continues at coordinate 42,201 of NW_027422856.1, read as the reverse complement.
GCCCAGGACCGCCTAGGACCGCCCCGGACCGCCCGGGACCGCCCGGGACCGCCCGGGACCGCCCGGGACCGCCCCGGACCGCCCGGGACCGCCCCCGGAACGCCCCGGACCGCCCGGGACCGACCCGGACCGCCTGGGACCGCCCCGGACCGACCGGGACCGCCCCGGACCGCCCGGAACCGCCCGGGACCGCCCAGGACCGCCCCGGACCGCCCCGGACCGCCCGGGACCGCCCGGACCGCCCGGGACCGCCCGGGACTGCCCGGGACCGCCCGGGACCGCCCGGGACCGCCCGGGAGCGCCCGGGACCGCCCCGGACCGCCCGGGACCGCCCGAGAATCGGACCGCCCCGGAACCGCCCTGGGACCGCCCGAGAATGCCCCGGGGACCGCCCGGACCGGCCCGGACCGCCTGGGACCGCCCCGGACCGACCGGGACCGCCCCGGACCGCCCGGAACCGCCCGGGACCGCCCAGGACCGCCCCGGACCGCCCGGACCGCCCGGGACCGCCCGGACCGCCCGGACCGCCCGGGACTGCCCGGACCGCCCCGGACCGCCCGGGACCGCCCGGGACCGCCCGGGACCGCCCCGGACCGCCCGGGACCGCCCGGGACCGCCCGGGACCGCTCAGGACCGCCCGGGAGCGCACGGGACCGCCCGGGACCGCCCGAGACCGCCCGGGACCGCCCGGGACCGCCCGGGACCGCCCGGGACCGCCCGAGAACGCCCGGGACCGGCAGGGACCGCCCTGGACCGCCCGGGACAGCCCTGGAACGCCCGGGACCGCCCGGAACCGCCCGGGACCGCCCGGGAACGTCCGGGACCGTCCGGACCGCCTGGGACCGCCCGGGACCGCCCGGGACCGCCCGGGACCGCCCGGGACCGCCCGGGAACACCCTGGACCGCCCGGGACCGCCATGGAATGCTCGGGTCTGCCAGGGACCGCCCGGACCGCCGGGGACCGCCCGGGACCGCCCGGGACCGTCCGGACGTCCGGGACCGCCCGGGACCACACGGGACCGCCCGGGACCGCCCCGGACCGCCCGGGACCGCCCGGACCGCCCGGGACCGCCCCGGACCGCCCGGGACTGCCCGGGACCGCCCGGGAACGCCCGGACCGCCGGGACGGCCCGGGACCGCCCCTGACTGCCCCGGACCGCCCGGGACCGCCCGGGACCGCCCCGGACCGCCCGGGACCGCCTGGGACCGCCCAGGACCGCCCAGGACCGCGCCTGGGACCGCCCGGACCGCCCGGGACCGCGCCGGGACCGCCCGGGACCGCCCCGGACCGCCCGGGACCGCCCCGGACCGCCCGGGACCGCCCGGGACCGCCCCGGACCGCCTGGGACCGGCCCCGGACCGACCTGGGACCGCCCCGGACCGCCCGGACCGCCCGGGACCGCCCAGGACCGCCCGGGACCGCCAGACCGCCCCGGACCGCCCGGGACCGCCCGGACCGCCCGGACCGCCCGGGACTGCCCCGGACAGCCCCGGACCGCCCGGGACCGCCCGGGACCGCCCGGGACTGCCCGGGACCGCCCGGGACCGCCCGGGACCGCCCAGGAGCGCCCGGGACCGCCCCGGACCGCCCGGGACCGCCCCGGAACGCCCCGGACCGCCCGGGACCGGCCCGGACCGCCTGGGACCGCCCCGGACCGACCGGGACCGCCCCGGACCGCCCGGAACCGCCCGGGACCGCCCAGGACCGCCCCGGACCGCCCGGGACCGCCCAGGAGCGCCCGGGACCGCCCCGGACCGCCCGGGACCGCCCCGGAACGCCCCGGACCGCCCGGGACCGGCCCGGACCGCCTGGGACCGCCCCGGACCGACCGGACCGCCCCGGACCGCCCGGAACCGCCCGGGACCGCCCAGGACCGCCCCGGACCGCCCCGGACCGCCCGGGACCGCCCGGACCGCCCGGGCGCCCCGGGACTGCCCCGGACCACCCGGGACCGCCCGGGACCGCCGGGACCGCCCGGGACCGCCCGGGACCGCCCGGGACCGCTCGGGACCGCCCGGGAGCGCACGGGACCGCCCGGGACCGCCCGGGACCGCCTTCGGGACCGCCCGGGACCGCCCGGGACCGCCCGAGAACGCCCGGGACCGGCAGGGACCGCCCTGGACCCCGGGACAGCCCTGGAACGCCCGGGACCGCCGGAACCGCCCGGACCGCCCGGGAACGCCCGGGACCGTCCGGACCATCCTGGACCGCCCAGGCCCGCACGGGACCGCCCGGGACCACCCCGGACCGCCCGGGACCGCCCCGGACCGCCCGGGACCGCCCCAGACCGCCCGGGACCGCCCCGGACCGCCCAGGACCGCCCCGGACCGCCCGGGACCGCCCGGGACCGCCCAAGACCGCCCGGGACAGCCCGGGACTGCCCAGGACCGCCCTGGACCGCCCGGGACCGCCCGGGACCGCCCGGGACCGCCCGGGACCGCCCGGGACCACCTGGACCGCCCGGGACCGCCATGGAATGCTCGGGTCCGCCCGTGACCGCCCGGGACCGCCCGGGACCGCCCGGGACCGCCCAGGACCGTCCGGACCGTCCAGGACCACCCGGGACCACACGGGACCGCCCGGGACCGCCCCGGACCGCCCGGGACTGCCCTGGATCGCCCAGGACCGCCCCGGACCGCCCGGGACCGCCCGGGACCGCCCCGGACCGCCCCGGACCGCCCGGGACCGCCCCGGACTGCCCGGGACCGCCCGGGACCGCCCGGGACCGCCCGGGACCGCCTGGGACCGCCCGGGACCGCCCCGGACCGCCCGGGCCCGCCGGGGACCACCCCGGACCGCCTGGGACCGCCCGGGACCGCCCCGGACCGCCCGGGAATGCCCGGGACCGGCAGGGACCGCCCTGGACCGCCCGGGACCGCCCAAGAATGCACGGGACCGCCCGGAACCTCCCGGGACGGCCCGGGAACGCCCGGGACCGTCCGGACCGTCCTGGACCGCCCAGGACCGCACGGGACCGCCCGGGACCACCCCGGACCGCCCGGGACCGCCCCGGACCGCCCGGGACCGCCCCAGACCGCCCGGGACCACCCCGGACCGCCCGGGACCGCCCCGGACCTCCCGGGACCGCCTGGGACCGCCCGAGACCGCCCGGGACAGCCCGGGACCGCCCAGGACCGCCCCGGACGCCCGGGACCGCCCGGGACCGCCCGGGACCGCCTGGGACCGCCCGGGACCGCCCCGCACCGCCCGGGCCCGCCGGGGACCACCCCGGACCGCCTGGGACCGCCCGGGACCGCCCTGGACCGCCCGGGACTGCCCGGGACCGCCCGGGAACGCCCCGGACCGCCCGGGACGGCCCGGGACCGCCCCTGACTGCCCCGGACCGCCCGGGACCGCCCGGGACCGCCCCGGACCGCCCGGGACCGCCTGGGACCGCCCAGGACCGCCCGGGACCGCCTGGGACCGCCCAGGACCGCCCAGGACCGCGCCGGACCGCCCGGGACCGCCCGGGACCGCCCGGGACCGCCCGGACCGCCCCGGACCGCCCGGGACCGCCCCGGAACGCCCCGGACCGCCCGGGACCGGCCCGGACCGCCTGGGACCGCCCCGGACGACCGGGACCGCCCCGGACCGCCCGGAACCGCCCGGGACCGCCCAGGACCGCCCCGGACCGCCCCGGACCGCCCGGGACCGCCCGACCGCCCGGGACCGCCCGGGACTGCCCCGGACAGCCCCGGACCGCCCGGGACCGCCCGGGACCGCCCGGGACTGCCCGGGACCGCCCGGGACCGCCCGGGACCGCCCAGGAGCGCCCGGGACCGCCCCGGACCGCCCGGGACCGCCCCGGAACGCCCCGGACCGCCCGGGACCGGCCCGGACCGCCTGGGACCGCCCCGGACCGACCGGGACCGCCCCGGACCGCCCGGAACCGCCCGGGACCGCCCAGGACCGCCCCGGACCGCCCGGGACCGCCCAGGAGCGCCCGGGACCGCCCGGACCGCCCGGGACCGCCCCGGAACGCCCCGGACCGCCCGGGACCGGCCCGGACCGCCTGGGACCGCCCCGGACCGACCGGGACCGCCCCGGACCGCCCGGAACCCGCCCGGGACCGCCCAGGACCGCCCCGGACCGCCCCGGACCGCCCGGGACCGCCCGGACCGCCCGGGACCGCCCGGGACTGCCCCGGACCACCCCGGGACCGCCCGGGACCGCCCGGGACCGCCCGGGACCGCCCGGGACCGCTCGGGACCGCCCGGGAGCGCACGGGACCGCCCGGGACCGCCCGGGACCGCCTTCGGGACCGCCCGGGACCGCCCGGGACCGCCCGAGAACGCCCGGGACCGGCAGGGACCGCCCTGGACCGCCCGGGACAGCCCTGGAACGCCCGGGACCGCCGGAACCGCCCGGGACCGCCCGGGAACGCCCGGGACCGTCCGGACCATCCTGGACCGCCCAGGCCCGCACGGGACCGCCCGGGACCACCCCGGACGCCCGGGACCGCCCCGGACCGCCCGGGACCGCCCCAGACCGCCCGGGACCGCCCCCGGACCGCCCAGGACCGCCCCGGACCGCCCGGGACCGCCCGGGACCGCCCAAGACCGCCCGGGACAGCCCGGGACTGCCCAGGACCGCCCTGGACCGCCCGGGACCGCCCGGGACCGCCCGGGACCGCCCGGGACCGCCCGGGACCACCCTGGACCGCCCGGGACCGCCATGGAATGCTCGGGTCCGCCCGTGACCGCCCGGGACCGCCCGGGACCGCCCGGGGACCGCCCAGGACCGTCCGGACCGTCCAGGACCACCCGGGACCACACGGGACCGCCCGGGACCGCCCCGGACCGCCCGGGACTGCCCTGGATCGCCCAGGACCGCCCCGGACCGCCCGGGACCGCCCGGGACCGCCCCGGACCGCCCCGGACCGCCCGGGACCGCCCCGGACTGCCCGGGACCGCCCGGGACCGCCCGGGACCGCCCGGGACCGCCTGGGACCGCCCGGGACCGCCCCGGACCGCCCGGGCCCGCCGGGGACCACCCCGGACCGCCTGGGACCGCCCGGGACCGCCCCGGACCGCCCGGGAATGCCCGGGACCGGCAGAGACCGCCCTGGACCGCCCGGGACCGCCCAAGAATGCACGGGACCGCCCGGAACCTCCCGGGACGGCCCGGGAACGCCCGGGACCGTCCGGACCGTCCTGGACCGCCCAGGACCGCACGGGACCGCCCGGGACCACCCCGGACCGCCCGGGACCGCCCCGGACCGCCCGGGACCGCCCCAGACCGCCCGGGACCACCCCGGACCGCCCGGGACCGCCCCGGACCGCCCGGGACCGCCTGGGACCGCCCGAGACCGCCCGGGACAGCCCGGGACCGCCCAGGACCGCCCCGGACCGCCCGGGACCGCCCGGGACCGCCCGGGACCGCCTGGGACCGCCCGGGACCGCCCCGCACCGCCCGGGCCCGCCGGGGACCACCCCGGACCGCCTGGGACCGCCCGGGACCGCCCTGGACCGCCCGGGAACGCCCGGGACCGGCAGGGACCGCCCTGGACCGCCCGGGACCGCCCTGGAATGCACGGGACCGCCCGGAACCTCCCGGGACGGCCCGGGAACGCCCGGGACTGTCCGGACCGTCCTGGACCACCCAGGACCGCACGGGACCGCCCGGGACCACCCCGGACCGCCCGGGACCGCCCCGGACCGCCCGGGACCGCCCCAGACCGCCCGGGACCGCCCCGGACCGCCCGGGACCGCCCCGGACCGCCCGGGACCGCCTGGGACCGCCCGAGACCGCCCGGGACAGCCCAGGACCGCCCAGGACCGCCCTGGACCGCCCGGGACCGCCCGGGACCGCCCCGGACCGCCCAGGACTGCCCGGGACCGCCCGGGACCGCCCGGGACCGCCCGGGACCACCCTGGACCGCCCGAGACCGCCATGGAATGCTTGGGTCCGCCCGGGACTGCCCGGGACCGCCCGGGACCGCCCGGGACCGCCCAGGACCGTCCGGACCGTCCGGGACCACCCGGGACCACACGGGACCGCCCGGGACCGCCCCGGACCGCCCGGGACCGCCCTGGACCGCCCAGGACCGCACCGGACTGCCCGGGACCGCCCGGGACTGCCCCGGAACGCCCCGTACCGCCCGGGACCGCCCCGGACCGCCCAGGACTGCCCGGGACCGCCCGGGACCGCCCGGGACCGCACGGGACCGCCCGGGACCGCCCCGGACCGCCCGGGACCGCCCTGGACAGCCCAGGACCGCCCCGGACCACCCGGGACCGCCCCGGACCGCCCCGGACCGCCCCGGACCGCCCGGGACCGCCCCGGACCGCCCGGGACCGCCCGGGACCGCCCGGGACCGCCCGGGACCGCCCGGGACCGCCCGGGAACACCCTGGACCGCCCGGGACCGCCATGGAATGCTCGGGTCTGCCAGGGACCGCCCGGGACCGCCGGGGACCGCCCGGGACCGCCCGGGACCGTCCGGACCGTCCGGGACCGCCCGGGACCACACGGGACCGCCCGAGACCGCCCCGGACCGCCCGGGACCGCCCTGGACCGCCCCGGACCGCCCCGGATCGCCCGGGACCGCCCCGGACCGCCCGGGACCGCCCCGGACCGCCCGGGACCGCCCCGGGACCGCCCGGGAACGCCCCGGACCGCCCGGGACAGCCCGGGACCGCCCCTGACTGCCCCGGACCGCCCGGGACCGCCCGGGACCGCCCCGGACCGCCCGGGACCGCCTGGGACCGCCCGGGACCGCCCGGGACCGCCCGGGACCGCCCAGGACCGCCCGGGACCGGCCCGGACCGCCTGGGACCGCCCAGGACCGATCGGGACCGCCCCGGACCGCCCGGGACCGCCCGGGACCGGCAGGGACCGCCCTGGACCGCCCGGGACCGCCCTGGAACGCCCGGGACCGCCCGGAACCGCCCGGGACCGCCCGGGAACACCCGGGACCGTCCGGACCGTCCTGGACTGCCCAGGACCGCACGGGAACGCCCGGGACCACCCCGGACCGCCCGGGACCGCCCCGGACCGCCCGGGACCGCCCCAGACCGCCCGGGACCGCCCCGGACCACCCAGGACCGCCCCGGACCGCCCGGGACCGCCCGGGACCGCCCAAGACCGCCCGGGACAGCCCGGGACCGCCCAGGACCGCCCTGGACCGCCCGGGACCGCCCGGGACCGCCCCGGACCGCCCGGGATTGCCCGGGACCGCCCGGGACCGCCCGGGACCACCCTGGACCGCCCGGGACCGCCATGGAATGCTCGGGTCCGCCCGGGACCGCCCGGGACCGCCCGGGACCGCCCGGGACCGCCCAGGACCGTCCGGACCGTCCGGGACCACCCGGGACCACACGGGACCGCCCGGGACCGCCCCGGACCGCCCGGGACCGCCCTGGACCGCCCAGGATCGCCCCGGACCGCCCGGGAACGCCCGGGACCGCCCCGGACCGCCCCGGACCGCCCGGGACCGCCCCGGACAGCCCGGGACCGCCCGGGACCGCCCGGGACCGCCCGGGACCGCCTGGGACCGCCCGGGACCGCCCCGGACTGCCCGGGACCGCCCTCGACCGCCCAGGACCGCCCCGGACCGCCCGGGACCGCCCGGGACCGCCCCGGACCGCCCCGGACCGCCCGGTACCGCCCCGGACCGCCCGGGACCGCCCGGGACCGCCCGGGACCGCCCGGGACCGCCCGGGACCGCCCGGGAACACCCTGGACCGCCCGGGACCGCCATGGAATGCTCGGGTCTGCCCGGGACCGCCCGGGACCGCCCTGGACCGCCCGGGACCGCCCGGGACCGTCCGGACCGTCCGGGACCGCCCGGGACCACACGGGACCGCCCGGGACCGCCCCGGACCGCCGGGGACCGCCCTGGACCGCCCAGGACCGCCCCGGACCGCCCGGGACCGCCCGGGAACGCCCCGGACCGCCCGGGACCGCCCGGGACCGCCGCTGACCGCCCCGGACCGCCCGGGACCGCCCCGGACCGCCCGCGACCGCCCGGGACCGCCCGGGACCGCCCGGGACCACCCGGGACTGCACGGGACCGCCCCGGACCGCCCGGGACCGCCCGGGACTGCCCGCGACCGCCCGGGACCGCCCGGGACCGCCCGGGACCGACCGGGACCGCCCGGCACCGCCCGGGACCGCCCAGGACCGCCCCGGACCGCCCGGGACTGCCGGGGACCGCCCGGGACCGCCCCGGACCGCCCGGGACCGCCCCGGGCCGCCCGGGACCGCCCCGGACCGCCCAGGACCGGCCGGGACCGCCCCGGACCGCCCCGGACCGCCCGGGACCGCCCGGGACCACCCGGGACCGCCCGGGACCTCCCGGGACCGCTCCAGACCGCCCCGGACTGCCCGGGACCGCCCCGGACCGCCCGGGACCGCCCGAGACCGCCCGGGACCGCCCGGGACCTCCCGGGACCGCCCCGGACCGCCCCGGACTGCCCAGGACCGCCCCGGACCCCCCAGGACTGCCCCGGACCGCCCGGGACCGCCCCGGACCGCCCGGGACCGCCCCGGACCGCCCAGGACCGGCCGGGACCGCCCCGGACCGCCCCGGACCGCCCGGGACCGCCCGGGACCGCCCGGGACCGCCCAGGACCTCCCGGGACCGCCCCGGACCGCCCCGGACTGCCCGGGACCGCCCCGGACCGCCCGGGACCGCCCCAGAACGCCCGGGACCGCCCCAGACCGCCCAGGACCGCCCCGGACCGCCCGGGACCGCCCGGGACCGCCCAAGACCGCCCGGGACAGCCCGGGACCACCCAGGACCGCCCTGGACCGCCCGGGACCGCCCGGGACCGCCCCGGACCGCCCGGGACCGCCCGGTACCGCCCCGGACCGCCCGGGACCGCCCGGGACCGCCCGGGACCGCCCGGGACCGCCCGGGACCGCCCGGGAACACCCTGGACCGCCCGGGACCGCCATGGAATGCTCGGGTCTGCCCGGGACCGCCCGGGACCGCCCGGGACCGCCCGGGACCGCCCGGGACCGTCCGGACCGTCCGGGACCGCCCGGGACCACACGGGACCGCCCGGGACCGCCCCGGACCGCCCGGGACCGCCCTGGACCGCCCAGGACCGCCCCGGACCGCCCGGGACCGCCCGGGAACGCCCCGGACCGCCCGGGACCGCCCGGGACCGCCGCTGACCGCCCCGGACCGCCCGGGACCGCCCCGGACCGCCCGCGACCGCCCGGGACCGCCCGGGACCGCCCGGGACCACCCGGGACTGCACGGGACCGCCCCGGACCGCCCGGGACCGCCCGGGACTGCCCGCGACCGCCCGGGACCGCCCGGGACCGCCCGGGACCGACCGGGACCGCCCGGCACCGCCCGGGACCGCCCAGGACCGCCCCGGACCGCCCGGGACTGCCGGGGACCGCCCGGGACCGCCCCGGACCGCCCGGGACCGCCCCGGGCCGCCCGGGACCGCCCCGGACCGCCCAGGACCGGCCGGGACCGCCCCGGACCGCCCCGGACCGCCCGGGACCGCCCGGGACCACCCGGGACCGCCCGGGACCTCCCGGGACCGCTCCAGACCGCCCCGGACTGCCCGGGACCGCCCCGGACCGCCCGGGACCGCCCGAGACCGCCCGGGACCGCCCGGGACCTCGCGGGACCGCCCCGGACCGCCCCGGACTGCCCAGGACCGCCCCGGACCCCCCAGGACTGCCCCGGACCGCCCGGGACCGCCCCGGACCGCCCGGGACCGCCCCGGACCGCCCAGGACCGGCCGGGACCGCCCCGGACCGCCCCGGACCGCCCGGGACCGCCCGGGACCGCCCGGGACCGCCCAGGACCTCCCGGGACCGCCCCGGACCGCCCCGGACTGCCCGGGACCGCCCCGGACCGCCCGGGACCGCCCCAGAACGCCCGGGACCGCCCCAGACCGCCCAGGACCGCCCCGGACCGCCCGGGACCGCCCGGGACCGCCCAAGACCGCCCGGGACAGCCCGGGACCACCCAGGACCGCCCTGGACCGCCCGGGACCGCCCGGGACCGCCCCGGTCCGCCCGGGACCGCCCGGGACCGCCCAGGACCGCCCGGGACCACCCTGGACCGCCCGGGACCGCCATGGAATGCTCGGGTCCGCCCGGGACCGCCCGGGACCGCCCTGGAACGCCCCGGGACCGCCCAGGACCGTCCGGACCGTCCGGGACCACCCGGGACCACACGGGACCGCCCGGGACCGCCCCGGACCGCCCGGGACCGCCCTGGACCGCCCAGGACCGCCCCGGACCGCCCGGGACCGCCCGGGACCGCCCCGGACCGCCCCGGACCGCCGGGACCGCCCCGGACCGCCCAGGACCGCCCGGGACCGCCGGACCGCCCGGGACCGCCTGGACCACCCGGGACCGCCCCGGACCGCCCGGGACCGCCCTCGACCGCCCAGGACCGCTCCGGACCGCCCGGGACCGCCCGGGACCGCCCCGGACCGCCCCGGACCGCCCGGGCCGCCATGGAATGCTCGGGTCTGCCCGGGACCGCCCGGACCGCCGGGACCGCCCGGGACCGCCCGGGACCGTCCGGACCGTCCGGACCGCCCGGACCACACGGGACCGCCCGGGACCGCCCCGGACCGCCCGGGACCGCCCTGGACCGCCCAGGACCGCCCCGGACCGCCCGGGACCACCCTGGACCGCCCAGGACCGCCCCGGACTGCCCGGGACCGCCCGGGACCGCCCGGGAACGCCTCGGACCGCCCGGGACCGCCCGGGACCGCCCCTGACCGCCCCGGACCGCCCGGGACCGCCACGGACCGCCCGGGACCACCCGGGACCGCCCGGGACCGCCCGGGAGCGCGCGGGACCGCCCGGAACCGCCCGGGACCCACGGGACCGCCCGGAACGCCCCGGGACCGCCCGGGACCGCCCGGGACGCGACCGCCCGGGACCGCCCGGGACCGCCCGGGACCGACCGGGACCGCCCGGGACCTCCCGAGACCGCTCCGGACCGCCCCGGACTTCCCGGGACCGCCCCGGACCGCCCGGGACCGCCCGAGACCGCCCGGGACCGCCCGGGACCTCCCGGGACCGCCCCGGACCGCCCCGGACTGCCCGGGACCGCCCCGGAGCGCCAAGGACCGCCCCGGACCGCCCGGGACCGCCCCGGACCGCCCGGGACCGCCCCGGACCGCCCAGGACCGGCCGGGACCGCCCCGGACCGCCCCGGACCGCCCGGACCGCCCGGGACCGCCCGGGACCGCCCGGGACCTCCTGGGACTGCCCCGGACCGCCCCGGACTGCCCGGGACCGCCCCGGATCGCCCGGGACCGCCCCGGACCGCCCGGGACCGCCCCGGACCGCCCGGGACCGCCCCGGACCGCCCGGGACCGCCCCGGACCGCCCAGGACCGGCCGGGACCGCCCCGGACCGCCCGGACCGCCCAGGACCGCCCGGGACCGCCCGGGACCGCCTGGGACCTCCTGGGACCGCCCCGGACCGCCCCGGACTGCCCGGGACCGCCCGGACCGCCGGGACCGCCCCAGACCGCCCGGGACTGCCCAGACCGCCCAGGACCACCCCGGACCGCCCGGGACCGCCCGGGACCGCCCAAGACCGCCCGGGACAGCCCGGGACCGCCCAGGACCGCCCTGGACCGCCCGGGACCGCCCCAGACCGCCCGGGACCGCCCCAGACCGCCCAGGACCGCCCCGGACCGCCCGGGACCGCCCCGGACCGCCCGGGACCACCCGGGACCGCCCGGGACCGCCCGGGACCGCGCGGGACCGCCAGGAACCGCCCGGGACCCCACGGGACCGCCCCGGACCGCCCGGGACCGCCCGGGACCGCCCGCGACCGCCCGGGACCGCCCGGGATCGCCCGGGACCGACCGGGACCGCCCGGGACCGCCCGGGACCTCCCGAGACCGCTCCGGACCGCCCCGGACTTCCCGGGACCGCCCCAGACCGCCCGGGACCGCCCGAGACCGCCCGGGACCGCCCGGGACCTCCCGGGACCGCCCCGGACGCCCCGGACTGCCCGGGACCGCCCCGGACCGCCCGGGACCGCCCGGACCGCCCGGGACCACCCGGGACCACCCGGGACCGCCCGGGACCGCGCGGGACTGCCCGGAACCGCCCGGGACCCCACGGGACCGCCCGGACCGCCCGGGACCGCCCGGGACCGCCCCGTGACCGCCCGGGACCGCCCGGACCGCCCGGGACCGACCGGGACCGCCCGGGACCTCCCGAGACTGCTCCGGACCGCCCCGGACTTCCCGGGACCGCCCCGGACCGCCCGGGACCGCCCGAGACCGCCCGGGACCGCCCGGGACCTCCTGGGACCGCCCCGGACCGCCCCGGACTGCCCAGGACCGCCCCGGACCGCCCGGGACCGCCCCGGACCGCCCGGGACCGCCCCGGACCGCCCGGGACCGCCCCGGACCGCCCAGGACCGGCCGGGACCGCCCCGGACCGCCCCGACTGCCCGGACCGCCCGGGACCGCCCGGGACCGCCCGGGACCTCCTGGGACCGCCCCGGACCGCCCCGGACTGCCCGGGACCGCCCCGGACCGCCCGGGACCGCCCCAGACCGCCCGGGACCGCCCCAGACTGCGCAGGACCGCCCCGGACCGCCCGGGACCGCCTGGGACCGCCCGGGACCGCCCAAGACCGCCCGGGACAGCCCGGGACCGCCCAGGACCGCCCTGGACCGCCCGGGACTGCCCGGGACCGCCCCGGACCGCCCCGGACCGCCCGGGACCGCCCGGGACCGCCCAAGACCGCCCGGGACAGCCCGGGACCGCCCAGGACCGCCCTGGACCGCCCGGGACCGCCCGGGACCGCCCCGGACCGCCCGGACCGCCCGGGACCGCCCGGGACCGCCCGGGACCACGCTGGACCGCCCGGGACCGCCATGGAATGCTCGGGTCCGCCCGGGACCGCCCGGGACCGCCCGGGACCGCCCGGGACCGCCCAGGACGTTCCGACCGTCCGGGACCACCCGGGACCACACGGGGACCGCCCGGGACCGCCCCGGACCGCCCGGGACCGCCCTGGACCGCCCAGGACCGCCCCGGACCGCCCGGGACCGCCCAGGACCGCCCGGACCGCCCCGGACCGCCCGGGACCGCCCCGGACCGCCCAGGACCGCCCGGGACCGCCCGGGACCGCCCGGGACCGCGCGGGACCGCCCGGAACCGCCCGGGACCCCACGGGACCGCCCCGGACCGCCCGGGACCGCCCGGGACCGCCCGCGACCGCCCGGGACCGCCCGGGACCGCCCGGGACCGACCGGGACCGCCCGGGACCGCCCCGGACCGCCCGGGACCGCCCGAGACCGCCCGGGACCGCCCGGGACCTCCCGGGACCGCCCTGGACCGCCCCGGACTGCCCGGGACCGCCCCAGACCGCCCGGGACCGCCCCGGACCGGCCCGGGACCGCCCCGGACCCACCCGGGACCGCCCCGGACCGCCCAGGACCGGCCGGGACCGCCCCGGACCGCCCCGGACCGCCCGGGACCGCCCGGGACCGCCCGGGACCGCCCGGGACCGCCCCGGACCGCCCCGGACTGCCCGGGACCGCCCGGACCGCCCGGGACCGCCCCAGACCGCCCGGGACCGCCCCAGACCGCCCAGGACCACCCCGGACACCCGGGACCGCCCGGGACCGCCCAAGACCGCCCGGGACAGCCCGGGACCGCCCAGGACCACCCTGGACCGCCCGGGACCGCCCCAGACCGCCCGGGACCGCCCCAGACCGCCCAGGACCGCCCCGGACCGCCCGGGACCGCCCCGGACCGCCCGGGACCACCCGGGACCGCCCGGGACCGCCCGGGACCGAGCGGGACCGCCCGGAACCGCCCGGGACCCCACGGGACCGCCCCGGACCGCCCGGGACCGCCCGGGACCGGCCCGCGACCGCCCGGGACCGCCCGGGATCGCCCGGGACCGACCGGGACCGCCCGGGACCTCCCGAGACCGCTCCGGACCGCCCCGGACTTCCCGGGACCGCCCCAGACCGCCCGGGACCGCCCGAGACCGCCCGGGGACCGCCCGGGACCTCCCGGGACCGCCCCGGACCGCCCCGGACTGCCCGGGACCGCCCCGGACCGCCCGGGACCGCCCCGGACCGCCCGGGACCACCCGGGACCGCCCGGGACCGCCCGGGACCGCGCGGGACCGCCCGGAACCGCCCGGGACCCCACGGGACCGCCCGGACCGCCCGGGACCGCCCGGGACCGCCCGCGACCGCCCGGGACCGCCCGGGACCGCCCGGGACCGACCGGGACCGCCCGGACCTCCCGAGACCGCTCCGGACCGCCCGGACTTCCCGGGACCGCCCCGGACCGCCCGGGACCGCCCGAGACCGCCCGGGACCGCCCGGGACCTCCTGGGACCGCCCCGGACCACCCCGGACTGCCCGGGACCGCCCCGGACCGCCCGGGACCGCCCCGGACCGCCCGGGACCGCCCCGGACCGCCCGGGACCGCCCCGGACCGCCCGGGACCGCCCCGGACCGCCCGGGACCGCCCGGACCGCCCGGGACCGCCCCGGACCGCCCAGGACCGGCCGGGACCGCCCCGGACCGCCCCGGACCGCCCGGGACCGCCCGGGACCGCCCGGGACCGCCCGGGACCTCCTGGGACCGCCCCGACCGCCCCGGACTGCCCGGGACCGCCCCGACCGCCCGGGACCGCCCCAGACCGCCCGGGACCGCCCCAGACTGCCCAGGACCGCCCCGGACCGCCCGGGACCGCCCGGGACCGCCCAAGACCGCCCGGGACAGCCCGGGACCGCCCAGGACCGCCCTGGACCGCCCGGGACCGCCCGGGACCGCCCCGGACCGCCCCGGACCGCCCGGGACCGCCCGGGACCGCCCAAGACCGCCCGGGACAGCCCGGGACCGCCAGGACCGCCCTGGACCGCCCGGGACCGCCCGGGACCGCCCTGGACCGCCCTGGACCGCCCGGGACCGCCCGGGACCGCCCGGGACCACGCTGGACCGCCCGGGACCGCCATGGAATGCTCGGGTCCGCCCGGGAACCGCCCGGGACCGCCCGGGACCGCCCGGGACCGCCCAGGACCGTCCGGACCGTCCGGGACCACCCGGGACACACGGGACCAGCCCCGGACCGCCCGGACCGCCCGGGACCGCCCGCCGACCGCCCGGGACCGCCCGGGACCGCCCGGGACCGACCGGGACCGCCCGGGACCGCCCCGGACCGCCCGGGACCGCCCGAGACCGCCCGGGACCGCCCGGGACCTCCCGGGACCGCCCTGGACCGCCCGGACTGCCCGGGACCGCCCCGGACCGCCCGGGACCGCCCCGGACCGCCCGGGACCGCCCCGGACCGCCCGGGACCGCCCCGGACCGCCCAGGACCGGCCGGGACCGCCCCGGACCGCCCGGACCGCCCGGGACCGCCCGGGACCGCACGGGACCGCCCGGGACCGCCCCGGACCGCCCCGGACTGCCCGGGACCGCCCCGGACCGCCCGGGACCGCCCCAGACCGCCCGGGACCGCCCCAGACCGCCCAGGACCACCCCGGACCGCCCGGGACCGCCCGGGACCGCCCAAGACCGCCCGGGACAGCCCGGGACCGCCCAGGACCACCCTGGACCGCCCGGGACCGCCCCAGACCGCCCGGGACCGCCCCAGACCGCCCAGGACCGCCCCGGACCGCCCGGGACCGCCCCGGACCGCCCGGGACCACCCGGGACCGCCCGGGACCGCCCGGGACCGCGCGGGACCGCCCGGAACCGCCCGGGACCCCACGGGACCGCCCCGGACCGCCCGGGACCGCCCGGGACCGCCCGCGACCGCCCGGGACCGCCCGGGATCGCCCGGGACCGACCGGGACCGCCCGGGACCTCCCGAGACCGCTCCGACCGCCCCGGACTTCCCGGGACCGCCCCAGACCGCCCGGACCGCCCGAGACCGCCGGGACCGCCCGGACCTCCCGGGACCGCCCCGGACCGCCCCGGACTGGCCGGGACCGCCCCGGACCGCCCGGGACCGCCCCGGACCGCCGGGACCACCCGGGACCGCCCGGACCGCCCGGGACCCGCCGCGGGACCGCCCGGACCGCCCGGGACCCACGGCCGCCCCGGACCGCCCGGGACCGCCCGGGACCGCCGCGAACGCCCGGGACCGCCCGGGACCGCCCGGGACCGGGACCGCCCGGGACCTCCCGAGACCGCTCCGGACCGCCCCGGACTTCCCGGGACCGCCCCGGACCGCCCAGGACCGCCCGAGACCGCCCGGGACCGCCCGGGACCTCCTGGGACCGCCCCGGACCGCCCCGGACTGCCCGGGACCGCCCCGGACCGCCCGGGACCGCCCCGGACCGCCCGGGACCGCCCCGGACCGCCCGGGACCGCCCCGGACCGCCCGGACCGCCCCGGACCGCCCGGGACGCCCCGGACCGCCCGGGACCGCCCCGGACCGCCCAGGACCGGCCGGGACCGCCTCGGACCGCCCCGGACCGCCCGGGACCGCCCGGGACCGCCCGGGACCGCCCGGGACCTCCTGGGACCGCCCCGGACCGCCCCGGACTCCCGGGACCGCCCCGGACCGCCCGGACCGCCCCAGACCGCCCGGGACCGCCCCAGACTGCCCAGGACCGCCCCGGACCGCCCGGGACCGCCCGGGACCGCCCAAGACCGCCCGGGACAGCCCGGGACCGCCCAGGACCGCCCTGGTCCGCCCGGGGACCGCCCGGGACCGCCCCGGACCGCCCCGGACCGCCCGGGACCGCCCGGGACCGCCCAAGACCGCCCGGGACAGCCCGGGACCGCCCAGGACCGCCCTGGACCGCCCGGGACCGCCCGGGACCGCCCTGAACCGCCCGGGACCGCCCGGGACCGCCCGGGACCGCCCGGGACCACGCTGGACCGCCCGGGACCGCCATGGAATGCTCGGGTCCGCCCGGGACCGCCCGGGACCGCCCGGACCGCCCGGGACCGCCCAGGACCGTCCGGACCGTCCGGGACCACCCGGGACCACACGGGACCGCCCGGGACCGTCCCGGACCGCCCGGGACTGCCCTGGACCGCCCAGGACCGCCCCGGACCGCCCGGGACCGCCCGGGACCGCCCCGGACCGCCCACGGACCGCCCGGGACCGCCCGGACCGCCCAGGACCGCCCGGGACCGCCCGGGACCGCCCGGGACCGCCTGGGACCGCCCGGGACCGCCCGGACCGCCCGGGACCGCCCTCGGACCGCCCAGGACCGCTCCGACCGCCCGGGACCGCCCGGGACCGCCCCGGACCGCCCGGACCGCCCGGGACCGCCATGGAATGCTCGGGTCTGCCCGGGAGCCCCCGGGACCGCCCGGGACCGCCCGGGACTGCCCGGGACCGTCCGGACCGTCCGGGACCGCCCGGGACCACACGGGACCGCCCGGGACCGCCCCGGACCGCCCGGGACCGCCCTGGACCGCCCAGGACCGCCCCGGACCGCCCGGTACCACCCTGGACCGCCCAGGACCGCCCCGGACTGCCCGGGACCGCCCGGGACCGCCCGGGAACGCCCCGGACCGCCCGGGACCGCCCGGACTGCCCGGGAACGCCCCGGACTGCCCGGGACCGCCCGGGACCGCCCGGGACCTCCTGGGACGCCCCGGACCGCCCCGGACTGCCCGGGACCGCCCCGGACCGCCCGGGAACGCCCCGGACTGCCCGGGACCGCCCGGGACCGCCCGGACCTCCTGGACCGCCCCGGACCGCCTCGGACTGCCCGGGACCGCCCCGGACCGCCCGGACCGCCCAAGACCGCCCGGGACAGCCCGGGACCGCCCAGGACCGCCCTGGACCGCCCGGGACCGCCCGGGACCGCCCTGGACCGCCCGGGACCGCCCGGGACCGCCCGGGACCACGCTGGACCGCCCGGGACCGCCATGGAATGCTCGGGTCCGCCCGGGACCGCCCGGGACCGCCCGGGACCGCCCGGGACCGCCCAGGACCGTCCGGACCGTCCGGGACCACCCGGGACCACACGGGACCGCCCGGGACCGCCCCGGACCGCCCGGGACCGCCGTGGACCGCCCAGGACCGCCCCGGACCGCCCGGGACCACCCGGGACCGCCCCGGACCGCCCCGACCGCCCGGGACCGCCCCGGACCGCCCAGACCGCCCGGGACCGCCCGGGACCGCCCGGGACCGCCTGGGACCGCCCGGGACCGCCCCGGACCGCCCGGGACCGCCCTCGACCGCACAGGACCGCTCCGGACCGCCCGGGACCGCCCGGGACCGCCCCGGACCGCCCCGGACCGCCCGGGACCGCCATGGAATGGCTCGGGTCTGCCCGGGACCGCCCGGGACCGCCCGGGACCGCCCGGGACTGCCCGGACCGTCCGGACCGTCCGGGACCGCCCGGGACCACACGGGACCGCCCGGGACCGCCCCGGACCGCCCGGGAACGCCCC
This sequence comes from Petromyzon marinus, assembly GCF_048934315.1. Taxonomy (NCBI): domain Eukaryota; kingdom Metazoa; phylum Chordata; class Hyperoartia; order Petromyzontiformes; family Petromyzontidae; genus Petromyzon; species Petromyzon marinus. The sequence goes on along the minus strand of NW_027422856.1, from coordinate 23,857 downwards.
GGACTGCCCGGGACCGCCCGGGACCGCCCGGGACCTCCTGGGACCGCCCCGGACCGCCTCGGACTGCCCGGGACCGCCCCGGACCGCCCGGGACCGCCCAAGAACCGCCCGGGACAGCCCGGGACCGCCCAGGACCGCCCTGGACCGCCCGGGACCGCCCGGGACCGCCCTGGACCGCCCGGGACCGCCCGGGACCGCCCGGGACCACGCTGGACCGCCCGGGACCGCCATGGAAGCTCGGGTCCGCCCGGGACCGCCCGGGACCGCCCGGGACCGCCCGGGACCGCCCAGGACCGTCCGGACCGTCCGGGACCACCCGGGACCACACGGGACCGCCCGGGACCGCCCCGGACCGCCCGGGACCGCCGTGGACCGCCCAGGACCGCCCCGGACCGCCCGGGACCGCCCGGGACCGCCCCGGACCGCCCCGGACCGCCCGGGACCGCCCCGGACCACCCAGGACCGCCCGGGACCGCCCGGGACCGCCCGGGACCGCCTGGGACCGCCCGGGACCGCCCCGACCGCCCGGGACCGCCCTCGACCGCCCAGGACCGCTCCGGACCGCCCGGGACCGCCCGGGACCGCCCCGGACCGCCCCGGACCGCCCAGGACCGCCATGGAATGCTCGGGTCTGCCCGGGACCGCCCGGGACCGCCCGGGACCGCCCGGGACTGCCCGGGACCGTCCGGACCGTCCGGGACCGCCCGGGACCACACGGGACCGCCCGGGACCGCCCCGGACCGCCCGGGACCGCCCTGGACCGCCCAGGACCGCCCCGGACCGCCCGGGACCACCCTGGACCGCCCAGGACCGCCCCGGACTGCCCGGGACCGCCCGGGACCGCCCGGGAACGCCCCGGACCGCCCGGGACCGCCCCGGACCGCCCGGGAACGCCCCGGACTGCCCGGGACCGCCCGGGACCGCCCGGGACCTCCTGGGACCGCCCCGGACCGCCCCGGACTGCCCGGGACCGCCCCGGACCGCCCGGGACCGCCCCGGACCGCCCGGGAACGCCCCGGACTGCCCGGGACCGCCCGGGACCGCCCGGGACCTCCTGGGACCGCCCCGGACCGCCCCGGACTGCCCGGGACCGCCCGGACCGCCCGGGACCGCCCCAGACCGCCCGGGACCGCCCCAGACCGCCCAGGACCGCCCCGGACCGCCCGGACCGCCCGGGACCGCCCAAGACCGCCCGGGACAGCCCGGGACCGCCCAGGACCGCCCTGGACCGCCCGGGACCGCCCCAGACCGCCCGGGACCGCCCCAGACCTTCCAGGACCGCCCCGGACCGCCCGGGACCGCCCCGGACCGCCCGGGACCACCCGGGACCGCCCGAGGACCGCCCGGGACCGCGCGGGACCGCCCGGAACCGCCCGGGACCCACGGGACCGCCCCGGACCGCCCGGGACCGCCCGGGACCGCCCGCGACCACCCGGGACCGCCCGGGATCGCCCGGGACCGACCGGGACCGCCCGGGACCTCCCGAGACCGCTCCGGACCGCCCCGGACTTCCCGGGACCGCCCCAGACCGCCCGGGACCGCCCGAGACCGCCCGGGACCGCCCCGGACCGCCCCGGACTGCCCGGGACCGCCCTGGACCGCCCAGGACCGCCCCGGACCGCCCGGGACCGCCACGGACCGCCCGGGACCGCCCCGGACCGCCCAGGACCGGCCGGGACCGCCCGGGACCACACGGGACCACCCGGGACCGCCCCGGACTGCCCGGGACCGCCCCGGACCGCCCGGGACCGCCCCGGACCGCCCGGGAACGCCCCGGACTGCCCGGGACCGCCCGGGACCGCCCGGGACCTCCTGGGACCGCCCCGGACCGCCCCGGACTGCCCGGGACCGCCCCGGACCGCCCGGGACCGCCCCAGACCGCCCGGGACCGCCCCAGACCGCCAGGACCGCCCCGGACCGCCCGGGACCGCCCGGGACCGCCCAAGACCGCCCGGGACGCCCGGGACCGCCCAGGACCGCCTGGACCGCCCGGGACCGCCCCAGACCACCCGGGACCGCCCCCAGACCGCCCAGGACCGCCCCGGACCGCCCTGGACCGCCCCGGACCGCCCGGGACCACCCGGGACCGCCCGAGACCGCCCGGGACCACGCGGGACCGCCCGCGACCACCCGGGACCGCCCGGGATCGCCCGGGACCGACCGGGACCGCCTGGGACCTCCCGAGACCGCTCCGGACCGCCCCGGACTTCCCGGGACCGCCCCAGACCGCCCGGGACCGCCCGAGACCGCCCGGGACCGCCCGGGACCTCCCGGGACCGCCCCGGACCGCCCCGGACTGCCCGGGACCGCCCCGGACCGCCCAGGACCGCCCCGGACCGCCCGGGACCGCCACGGACCGCCCGGGACCGCCCCGGACCGCCCAGGACCGGCCGGGACCGCCCGGGACCACACGGGACCACCCGGGACCACCCCGGACCGCCCGGGACCGCCCTGGACCGCCCAGGACCGCCCCGGACCGACGGGACCGCCCGGGACCGCCCCGGACCGCCCCGGACCGCCCGGGACCGCCCCGGACCGCCAGGACCGCCGGGACCGCCCGGGACCGCCCGGGACCGCCTGGGACCGCCCGGGACCGCCCGGACCGCCCGGGACCGCCCTCGACCGGCCAGGACCGCTCTGGACCGCCCGGGACCGCCCGGGACCGCCCCGGACCGCCCCGGACCGCCCGGGACCGCCATGGAATGCTCGGGTCTGCCCGGGACCGCCCGGGACCGCCCGGGACCGCCCGGGACCGCCCGGGACCGTCCGGACCGTCCGGGACCGCCCGGGACACACGGGACCGCCCGGGACCGCCCCGGACCGCCCGGGACTGCCCTGGACCGCCCAGGACCGCCCCGGACCGCCCGGGACCACCCTGGGACCGCCCAGGACCGCCCCGGACTGCCCGGGACCGCCCGGGACCGCCCGGGAACGCCCCGGACCGCCCGGGACCGCCCGGGACCGCCCCTGACCGCCCCGGACCGCCCGGGACCGCCCGGACCGCCCGGGACCACCCGGGACCGCCCGGGACCGCCCGGGACCGCGCGGGACCGCCCGGAACCGCCCGGGACCCCACGGGACCGCCCCGGACCGCCCGGGACCGCCCGGGACCGCCCGCGACCGCCCGGGACCGCCCGGGACCGCCCGGGACCGACCGGGACCGCCCGGGACCTCCCGAGACCGCTCCGGACCGCCCCGGACTTTCCGGGACCGCCCCGGACCGCCCGGGACCGCCCGAGACCGCCCGGGACCGCCCGGGACCTCCCGGGACCGCCCTGGACCGCCCCGGACTGCCCGGGACCGCCCCGGACCGCCCGGGACCGCCCTGGACTGCCCGGGACCGCCCGGGACCGCCCGGGACCTCCTGGGACCGCCCCGGACCGCCTTCGACTGCCTGGGACCGCCCCGGACCGCCCGGGACCGAGACCCAGGGGCCAGGCAAAGAACATCCGGGGCGCCCCAGCCGCTCCCTGGGACCGCCCGGGGCGCCCGGCGGGCCTGGACGCCCGGGACACCCGGGGACGGCACCGGGTGGCGGCGGCCGCCGGGACCGCCCATGGAATGCTCGGTCGCCAGGACAACCGGGGACGCCGGGACAACGAGGACACCCGGGCCCATCCGAGCCATCAAGGGTCGCCGGAGCCCTCCCGGGACCGCCCGGGTCGCCCCGGCAACCCGCGACGCCCTGGACCGCCCAGGACCGCCCCGGACCGCCCGGCCCGCCCGGGACCGCCCCGGACCGGGGCCCGGACCGCCCGGGACCACCCGGACCGCCCAGGACCGCACGGGGGCCGCCCGCGGCAGCCCGGCCCAGCCCGGGCAGGCCGGCCGCCCCGGCCGCCCGGCGGCCTGGAACAGCCAGGACCGCTCCGGGAGAGGCCAAGAACCCTGCCGGCGGCCGGACGCCCCGGCCGCCCGACGACCATGGAATGCTGGGTCTGCCCGGACACCGGGACACCCGGGACCACCCGGGCGCTGCCCGGGACCGTGCGGACCGTGCGGGACACCCGGGACCACGCGGGACGCCCGGCCGCCCGGACCGCCCGGGACCGGTCCTGGACCGCCCAGGACCGCCCCGGACCGCCCGGGACCGCCCTGGACCGCCCCGGCCGACCCCGGGACTGCCCGGACGCCCGGGACCCCGGAGCAGCCCCGGCACGCCCGAGCAGCCCCGACAACGCGAACGCCCCGAGCTGCCGGCAGCCCGGGCCGCCCGGGACCCTGCTGGACCGCCCGAACAACCCAAGCTGCCCGGGACCGCCCCGGACCGCCCGGGACCGCCCCGGACCGCACGGAGCGACCCGGACTGCCCGGGCACGCCCGGGACCGCCCGGGACCTCCTGGGACCGCCCCGGACCGCCCCGGACTGCCCGGGACCGCCCCGGACCGCCCGGGACCGCCCCAGACCGCCCGGGACCGCCCCAGACCGCCCAGGACCGCCCCGGACCGCCCGGGACCGCCCGGGACCGCCCAAGACCGCCCGGGACAGCCCGGGACCGCCCAGGACCGCCCAGGACCGTCCGGGACCGCCCCAGACCGCCCGGGACCGCCCCAGACCGCCCAGGACCGCCCCGGACCGCCCGGGACCGCCCCGGACCGCCCGGGACCACCCGGGACCGCCCGAGACCGCCCGGGACCGCGCGGGACCGCCCGGAACCGCCCGGGACCCCACGGGACCGCCCCGGACCGCCCGGGACCGCCCGGGACCGCCCGCGACCACCCGGGACCGCCCGGGATCGCCCGGGACCGACCGGGACCGCCCGGGACCTCCCGAGACCGCTCCGGACCGCCCCGGACTTCCCGGGACCGCCCCAGACCGCCCGGGACCGCCCGAGACCGCCCGGGACCGCCCGGGACCTCCCGGGACCGCCCCGGACCGCCCCGGACTGCCCGGGACCGCCCCGGACCGCCCAGGACCGCCCCGGACCGCCCGGGACCGCCACGGACCGCCCGGGACCGCCCCGGACCGCCCAGGACCGGCCGGGACCGCCCGGGACCACACGGGACCACCCGGGACCGCCCCGGACCGCCCGGGACCGCCCTGGACCGCCCAGGACCGCCCCGGACCGCCCGGGACCGACCGGGACCGCCCCGGACCGCCCCGGACCGCCCGGGACCGCCCCGGACCGCCCAGGACCGCCCGGGACCGCCCGGGACCGCCCGGGACCGCCTGGACCGCCCGGGACCGCCCCGGACCGCCCGGACCGCCCTCGACCGGCCAGGACCAGCTCTGGACCGCCCGGGACCGCCCGGGACCGCCCCGGACCGCCCCGGACCGCCCGGGACCGCCATGGAATGCTCGGGTCTGCCCGGGACCGCCCGGGACCGCCCGGGACCGCCCGGGACCGCCCGGGACCGTCCGGACCGTCCGGGACCGCCCGGGACCACACGGGACCGCCCGGGACCGCCCCGGACCGCCCGGGACTGCCCTGGACCGCCCAGGACCGCCCCGGACCGCCCGGGACCACCCTGGACCGCCCAGGACCGCCCCGGACTGCCCGGGACCGCCCGGGACCGCCCGGGAACGCCCCGGACCGCCCGGGACCGCCCGGGACCGCCCCTGACCGCCCCGGACCGCCCGGGACCGCCCCGGACCGCCCGGGACCACCCGGGACCGCCCGGGACCGCCCGGGACCGCGCGGGACCGCCCGGAACCGCTCGGGACCGCCCGGGACCACACGGGACCGCCCGGGACCGCCCCGGACCGCCCGGGACCGCCCTGGACCGCCCAGGACCGCCCCGGACCGCCCGGGACCACCCTGGACCGCCCAGGACCGCCCCGGACTGCCCGGGACCGCCCGGGACCGCCCGGGAACGCCCCGGACCGCCCGGGACCGCCCCGGACCGCCCGGGACCGCCCGGGACCGCGCGGGACCGCCCGGAACCGCCCGGGACCGCCCGGGACCACACGGGACCGCCCGGGACCGCCCCGGACCGCCCGGGACCGCCCTGGACCGCCCAGGACCGCCCCGGACCGCCCGGGACCACCCTGGACCGCCCAGGACCGCCCCGGACTGCCCGGGACCGCCCGGGACCGCCCGGGAACGCCCCGGACCGCCCGGGACCGCCCCGGACCGCCCGGGAACGCCCCGGACTGCCCGGGACCGCCCGGGACCGCCCGGGACCTCCTGGGACCGCCCCGGACCGCCCCGGACTGCCCGGGACCGCCCCGGACCGCCCGGGACCGCCCCGGACCGCCCGGGAACGCCCCGGACTGCCCGGGACCGCCCGGGACCGCCCGGGACCTCCTGGGACCGCCCCGGACCGCCCCGGACTGCCCGGGACCGCCCCGGACCGCCCGGGACCGCCCCAGACCGCCCGGGACCGCCCCAGACCGCCCAGGACCGCCCCGGACCGCCCGGGGACCGCCCGGGACCGCCCAAGACCGCCCGGGACAGCCCGGGACCGCCCAGGACCCGCCCTGGACCGCCCGGGACCGCCCCAGACCGCCCGGGACCGCCCCAGACAGCCCAGGACCGCCCCGGACCGCCCGGGACCGCCCCGGACCGCCCGGGACCACCCGGGACCGCCCGAGACCGCCCGGGACCGCGCGGGACCGCCCGGAACCGCCCGGGACCCCACGGGACCGCCCCGGACCGCCCGGGACCGCCCGGGACCGCCCGCGACCACCCCGGGACCGCCCGGGATCGCCCGGGACCGACCGGGACCGCCCGGGACCTCCCGAGACCGCTCCGGACCGCCCCGGACTTCCCGGGACCGCCCCAGACCGCCCGGGACCGCCCGAGACCGCCGGGACCGCCCGGGACCTCCCGGGACCGCCCCGGACCGCCCCGGACTGCCCGGGACCGCCCCGGACCGCCCAGGACCGCCCCGGACCGCCCGGGACCGCCACGGACCGCCCGGGACCGCCCCGGACCGCCCAGGGACCGGCCGGGACCGCCCGGGACCACACGGGACCACCCGGGACCGCCCCGGACCGCCCGGGACCGCCCTGGACCGCCCAGGACCGCCCGGACCGCCCGGGACCGCCCGGGACCGCCCCGGACCACCCCGGACCGCCCGGGACCGCCCCGGACCGCCCAGGACCGCCCGGGACCGCCCGGGACCGCCCGGGACCGCCTGGGACCGCCCGGGACCGCCCCGGACCGCCCGGGACCGCCCTCGACCGGCCAGGACCGCTCTGGACCGCCCGGGACCGCCCGGGACCGCCCCGGACCGCCCCGGACCGCCCGGGACCGCCATGGAATGCTCGGGTCTGCCCGGGACCGTCCGGGACCGCCCGGGACCGCCCGGGACCGCCCGGGACCGTCCGGACCGTCCGGGACCGCCCGGGACCACACGGACCGCCCGGGACCGCCCCGGACCGCCCGGGACTGCCCTGGACCGCCCAGGACCGCCCCGGACCGCCCGGGACCACCCTGGACCGCCCAGGACCGCCCCGGACTGCCCGGGACCGCCCGGGACCGCCCGGGAACGCCCCGGACCGCCCGGGACCGCCCGGGACCGCCCCTGACCGCCCCGGACCGCCCGGGACCACCCCGGACCGCCCGGGACCACCCGGGACCGCCCGGGACCGCCCGGGACCGCGCGGGACCGCCCAGAACCGCCCGGGACCCCACGGGACCGCCCCGGACCGCCCGGGACCGCCCGGGACCGCCCGCGACCGCCCGGGACCGCCCGGGACCGACCGGGACCGCCCGGGACCTCCCGAGACCGCTCCGGACCGCCCCGGACTTTCCGGGACCGCCCCGGACCGCCCGGGACCGCCCGAGACCGCCCGGGACCGCCCGGGACCTCCCGGGACCGCCCTGGACCGCCCCGGACTGCCCGGGACCGCCCCGGACCGCCCGGGACCGCCCCGGACCGCCCCGGGACCGCCCCGGACTGCCCAGGACAGGCCGGGACCGCCCGGACCGCCCCGGACCGCCCGGGACTGCCCGGGACCGCCCGGGACCGCCCCGGGACCCTCCTGGGACCGCCCCGGACCGCCCCGGACTGCCCGGGACCGCCCCGGACCGCCCGGGACCGCCCCAGACCGCCCGGGACCGCCCAGACCGCCCAGGACCGCCCCGGACCGCCCGGGGACCGCCCGGGACCGCCCAAGACCGCCCGGGACAGCCCGGGACCGCCCAGGACCGCCCTGGACCGCCCGGGACCGCCCCAGACCGCCCGGGACCGCCCCAGACCGCCCAGGACCGCCCCGGACCGCCCGGGACCGCCCCGGACCGCCCGGGACCACCCGGGACCGCCCGAGACCGCCCGCGACTGCGCGGGACCGCCCGGAAACCGCCCGGGACCCCACGGGACCGCCCCGGACCACCCGGGACCGCCCGGGGACCGCCCGCGACCACCCGGGACCGCCCGGGATCGCCCGGGACCGACCGGGACCGCCCGGGACCTCCCGAGACCGCTCCGGACCGCCCCGGACTTCCCGGGACCGCCCCAGACCGCCCGGGACCGCCCGAGACCGCCCGGGACCGCCCGGGACCTCCCGGGACCGCCCCGGACCGCCCCGGACTGCCCGGGACCGCCCCGGACCGCCCAGGACCGCCCCGGACCGCCCGGGACCGCCACGGACCGCCCGGGACCGCCCCGGACCGCCCAGGACCGGCCGGGACCGCCCCGGACCGCCCCGGACCGCCCGGGACCGCCCGGGACCGCCCGGGACCGCCGGGGACCTCCTGGACCGCCCCGGACCGCCCCGGACTGCCCGGAACCGCGCCGGACCGCCCGGGACCGCCCTAGACCGCCCGGGGACCGCCCCAGACCGCCCAGGACCGCCCCGGACCGCCCGGGACCGCCCGGGACCGCCCAAGACCGCCCGGGACAGCCCGGGACCGCCCAGGACCGCCCTGGACCGCCCGGGACCGCCCGGGACCGCCCCGGACCGCCCCGGACCGCCCGGGACCGCCCGGGACCGCCCAAGACCGCCCGGGACAGCCCGGGACCGCCCAGGACCGCCCTGGACCGCCCGGGACCGCCCGGGACCGCCCTGGACCGCCCGGGACCGGCCGGGACCGCCCGGGACCGCCCGGGACCACCCTGGACCGCCCGGGACCGCCATGGAATGCTCGGGTCCGCCCGGGACCGCCCGGGACCGCCCGGGACCGCCCGGGACCCGCCCAGGCCCGTCCGGACCGTCCGGGACCACCCGAGACCACACGGGACCGCCCGGGACCGCCCCGGACCGCCCGGGACCGCCCTGGACCGCCCAGGACCGCCCCGGACCGCCCGGGACCGCCCGGGACCGCCCCGGACCGCCCCGGACCGCCCGGGACCGCCCCGGACTGCCCAGGACCGCCCGGGACCGCCCGGGACCGCCCGGGACCGCCTGGGACCGCCCGGGACCGCCCCGGACCGCCCGGGACCGCCCTCGACCGCCCAGGACCGCTCCGGACCGCCCGGGACCGCCCGGGACCACCCCGGACCGCCCCGGACCGCCCGGGACCGCCATGGAATGCTCGGGTCTGCCCGGGACCGCCCGGGACCTCCTGGGACCGCCCCGGACCGCCCCGGACTGCCCGGGACCGCCCCGGACCGCCCGGGACCGCCCCAGACCGCCCGGGACCGCCCCAGACCGCCCAGGACCGCCCCGGACCGCCCGGGACCGCCCGGGACCGCCCAAGACCGCCCGGGACAGCCCGGGACCGCCCAGGACCGCCCTGGACCGCCCGGGACCGCCCCAGACCGCCCGGGACCGCCCCAGACCGCCCAGGACCGCCCCGGACCGCCCGGGACCGCCCCAGACCGCCCGGGACCACCCGGGACCGCCCGAGACCGCCCGGGACCGCGCGGGACCGCCCGGAACCGCCCGGGACCCCACGGGACCGCCCCGGACCGCCCGGGACCGCCCGGGACCGCCCGCGACCACCCGGGACCGCCCGGGATCGCCCGGGACCGACCGGGACCGCCCGGGACCTCCCGAGACCGCTCCGGACCGCCCCGGACTTCCCGGGACCGCCCCAGACCGCCCGGGACCGCCCGAGACCGCCCGGGACCGCCCGGGACCTCCCGGGACCGCCCCGGACCGCCCCGGACTGCCCGGGACCGCCCCGGACCGCTCAGGACCGCCCCGGACCGCCCGGGACCGCCACGGACCGCCCGGGACCGCCCCGGACCGCCCAGGACCGGCCGGGACCGCCCGGGACCACACGGGACCACCCGGGACCGCCCCGGACCTCCCGGGACCGCCCTGGACCGCCCAGGACCACCCCGGACCGCCCGGGACCGCCCGGGACCGCCCCGGACCGCCCCGGACCGCCCGGGACCGCCCCGGACCGCCCAGGACCGCCCGGGACCGCCCGGGACCGCCCGGGACCGCCTGGGACCGCCCGGGACCGCCCCGGACCGCCCGGGACCGCCCTCGACCGTCCAGGACCGCTCCGGACCGCCCGGGACCGCCCGGGACCGCCCCGGACCGCCCCGGACCGCCCGGGACCGCCATGGAATGCTCGGGTCTGCCCGGGACCGCCCGGGACCGCCCGGGACCGCCCGGGACCGCCCGGGACCGTCCGGACCGTCCGGGACCGCCCGGGACCACACGGGACCGCCCGGGACCGCCCCGGACCGCCCGGGACCGCCCTGGACCGCCCAGGACCGCCCCGGACCGCCCGGGACCACCCTGGACCGCCCAGGACTGCCCCGGACTGCCCGGGACCGCCCGGGACCGCCCGGGAACGCCCCGGACCGCCCGGGACCGCCCGGGACCGCCCCTGACCGCCCCGGACCGCCCGGGACCGCCCCGGACCGCCCGGGACCACCCGGGACCGCCCGGGACCGCCCGGGACCGCGCGGGACCGCCCGGAACCGCCCGGGACCCCACGGGACCGCCCCGGACCGCCCGGGACCGCACGGGACCGCCCGCGACCGCCCGGGACCGCCCGGGACCGCCCGGGACCGACCGGGACCGCCCGGGACCTCCCGAGACCGCTCCGGACCGCCCCGGACTTCCCGGGACCGCCCCGGACCGCCCGGGACCGCCCGAGACCGCCCGGGACCGCCCGGGACCTCCCGGGACCGCCCTGGACCGCCCCGGACTGCCCGGGACCGCCCCGGACCGCCCGGGACCGCCCCGGACCGCCCGGGACCGCCCCGGACCGCCCAGGACAGGCCGGGACCGCCCCGGACCGCCCCGGACCGCCCGGGACCTCCTGGGACCGCCCCGGACCGCCCCGGACTGCCCGGGACCGCCCCGGACCGCCCGGGACCGCCCCAGACCGCCCGGGACCGCCCCAGACCGCCCAGGACCGCCCCGGACCGCCCGGGACCGCCCGGGACCGCCCAAGACCGCCCGGGACAGCCCGGGACCGCCCAGGACCGCCCTGGACCGCCCGGGACCGCCCCAGACCGCCCGGGACCGCCCCAGACCGCCCAGGACCGCCCCGGACCGCCCGGGACCGCCCCGGACCGCCCGGGACCACCCGGGACCGCCCGAGACCGCCCGCGACCGCGCGGGACCGCCCGGAACCGCCCGGGACCCCACGGGACCGCCCCGGACCGCCCGGGACCGCCCGGGACCGCCCGCGACCACCCGGGACCGCCCGGGATCGCCCGGGACCGACCGGGACCGCCCGGGACCTCCCGAGACCGCTCCGGACCGCCCCGGACTTCCCGGGACCGCCCCAGACCGCCCGGGACCGCCCGAGACCGCCCGGGACCGCCCGGGACCTCCCGGGACCGCCCCGGACCGCCCCGGACTGCCCGGGACCGCCCCGGACCGCCCAGGACCGCCCCGGACTGCCCGGGACCGCCACGGACCGCCCGGGACCGCCCCGGACCGCCCAGGACCGGCCGGGACCGCCCCGGACCGCCCCGGACCGCCCGGGACCGCCCGGGACCGCCCGGGACCGCCCGGGACCTCCTGGGACCGCCCCGGACCGCCCCGGACTGCCCGGGACCGCGCCGGACCGCCCGGGACCACCCCAGACCGCCCGGGACCGCCCCAGACCGCCCAGGACCGCCCCGGACCGCCCGGGACCGCCCGGGACCGCCCGGGACCGCGCGGGACCGCCCGGAACCGCCCGGGACCCCACGGGACCGCCCCGGACCGCCCGGGACCGCCCGAGACCGCCCGGGACCGCCCGGGACCTCCCGGGACCGCCCCGGACCGCCCCGGACTGCCCGGGACCGCCCCGGACCGCCCAGGACCGCCCTGGACCGCCCGGGACCGCCACAGACCGCCCGGGACCGCCCCGGACCGCCCAGGACCGGCCGGGACCGCCCGGGACCACACGGGACCACCCGGGACCGCCCCGGACCGCCCGGGACCGCCCTGGACCGCCCAGGACCACCCCGGACCGCCCGGGACCGCCCGGGACCGCCCCGGACCGCCCCGGACCGCCCGGGACCGCCCCGGACCGCCCAGGACCGCCCGGGACCGCCCGGGACCGCCCGGGACCGCCTGGGACCGCCCGGGACCGCCCCGGACCGCCCGGGACCGGCCTCGACCGCCCAGGACCGCTCCGGACCGCCCGGGACCGCCCGGGACCGCCCCGGACCGCCCCGGACCGCCCGGGACCGCCATGGAATGCTCGGGTCTGCCCGGGACCGCCCGGGACCGCCCGGGACCGCCCGGGACCGCCCGGGACCGTCCGGACCGTCCGGGACCGCCCGGGACCACACGGGACCGCCCGGGACCGCCCCGGACCGCCCGGGACCGCCCTGGACCGCCCAGGACCGCCCCGGACCGCCCGGGACCACCCTGGACCGCCCAGGACCGCCCCGGACTGCCCGGGACCGCCCGGGACCGCCCGGGAACGCCCCGGACCGCCCGGGACCGCCCGGGACCGCCCCTGACCGCCCCGGACCGCCCGGGACCGCCCCGGACCGCCCGGGACCACCCGGGACCGCCCGGGACCGCCCGGGACCGCGCGGGACCGCCCGGAACCGCCCGGGACCCCACGGGACCGCCCCGGACCGCCCGGGACCGCACGGGACCGCCCGCGACCGCCCGGGACCGCCCGGGACCGCCCGGGACCGACCGGGACCGCCCGGGACCTCCCGAGACCGCTCCGGACCGCCCCGGACTTCCCGGGACCGCCCCGGACCGCCCGGGACCGCCCGAGACCGCCCGGGACCGCCCGGGACCTCCCGGGACCGCCCTGGACCGCCCCGGACTGCCCGGGACCGCCCCGGACCGCCCGGGACCGCCCCGGACCGCCCGGGACCGCCCCGGACCGCCCAGGACAGGCCGGGACCGCCCCGGACCGCCCCGGACCGCCCGGGACTGCCCGGGACCGCCCGGGACCGCCCGGGACCTCCTGGGACCGCCCCGGACCGCCCCGGACTGCCCGGGACCGCCCCGGACCGCCCGGGACCGCCCCAGACCGCCCGGGACCGCCCCAGACCGCCCAGGACCGCCCCGGACCGCCCGGGACCGCCCGGGACCGCCCAAGACCGCCCGGGACAGCCCGGGACCGCCCAGGACCGCCCTGGACCGCCCGGGACCGCCCCAGACCGCCCGGGACCGCCCCAGACCGCCCAGGACCGCCCCTGACCGCCCGGGACCGCCCCGGACCGCCCGGGACCACCCGGGACCGCCCGAGACCGCCCGCGACCGCGCGGGACCGCCCGGAACCGCCCGGGACCCCACGGGACCGCCCCGGACCGCCCGGGACCGCCCGGGACCGCCCGCGACCACCCGGGACCGCCCGGGATCGCCCGGGACCGACCGGGACCGCCCGGGACCTCCCGAGACCGCTCCGGACCGCCCCGGACTTCCCGGGACCGCCCCAGACCGCCCGGGACCGCCCGAGACCGCCCGGGACCGCCCGGGACCTCCCGGGACCGCCCCGGACCGCCCCGGACTGCCCGGGACCGCCCCGGACCGCCCAGGACCGCCCCGGACTGCCCGGGACCGCCACGGACCGCCCGGGACCGCCCCGGACCGCCCAGGACCGGCCGGGACCGCCCCGGACCGCCCCGGACCGCCCGGGACCGCCCGGGACCGCCCGGGACCGCCCGGGACCTCCTGGGACCGCCCCGGACCGCCCCGGACTGCCCGGGACCGCGCCGGACCGCCCGGGACCGCCCCAGACCGCCCGGGACCGCCCCAGACCGCCCAGGACCGCCCCGGACCGCCCGGGACCGCCCGGGACCGCCCGGGACCGCGCGGGACCGCCCGGAACCGCCCGGGACCCCACGGGACCGCCCCGGACCGCCCGGGACCGCACGGGACCGCCCGCGACCGCCCGGGACCGCCCGGGACCGCCCGGGACCGACCGGGACCGCCCGGGACCTCCCGAGACCGCTCCGGACCGCCCCGGACTTCCCGGGACCGCCCCGGACCGCCCGGGACCGCCCGAGACCGCCCGGGACCGCCCGGGACCTCCCGGGACCGCCCTGGACCGCCCCGGACTGCCCGGGACCGCCCCGGACCGCCCGGGACCGCCCCGGACCGCCCGGGACCGCCCCGGACCGCCCAGGACAGGCCGGGACCGCCCGGACCGCCCCGGACCGCCCGGGACTGCCCGGGACCGCCCGGGACCGCCCGGGACCTCCTGGGACCGCCCCGGACCGCCCCGGACTGCCCGGGACCGCCCCGGACCGCCCGGGACCGCCCCAGACCGCCCGGGACCGCCCCAGACCGCCCAGGACCGCCCCGGACCGCCCGGGACCGCCCGGGACCTCCTGGGACCGCCCCGGACCGCCCCGGACTGCCCGGGACCGCGCCGGACCGCCCGGGACCGCCCCAGACCGCCCGGGACCGCCCCAGACCGCCCAGCACCGCCCCGGACCGCCCGGGACCGCCCGGGACCGCCCGGGACCGCGCGGGACCGCCCGGAACCGCCCGGGACCCCACGGGACCGCCCCGGACCGCCCGGACCGCCCGAGACCGCCCGGGACCGCCCGGGACCTCCCGGGACCGCCCCGGACCGCCCCGGACCGCCCGGGACCGCCCCGGACCGCCCAGGACCGCCCCGGACCGCCCGGGACCGCCACGGACCGCCCGGGACCGCCCCGGACCGCCCAGGACCGGCCGGACCGCCCGGGACCACACGGGACCACCCGGGACCGCCCCGGACCGCCCGGGACCGCCCTGGACCGCCCAGGACCACCCCGGACCGCCCGGGACCGCCCGGGACCGCCCCGGACCGCCCCGGACCGCCCGGGACCGCCCCGGACCGCCCAGGACCGCCCGGGACCGCCCGGGACCGCCCGGGACCGCCTGGGACCGCCCGGGACTGCCCCGGACCGCCCGGGACCGCCCTCGACCGCCCAGGACCGCTCCGGACCGCCCGGGACCGCCCGGGACCGCCACGGACCGCCCGGGACCGCCCGGGACCGCTGGGACCGTCCGGACCGTCCGGGACCGCCCGGGACCACACGGGACCGCCCGGGACCGCCCCGGACCGCCCGGGACCGCCCTGGACCGCCCAGGACCGCCCCGGACCGCCCGGGACCACCCTGGACCGCCCAGGACCGCCCCGGACTGCCCGGGACCGCCCGGGACCGCCCGGGAACGCCCCGGACCGCCCGGGACCGCCCGGGACCGCCCCTGACCGCCCCGGACCGCCCGGGACCGCCCCGGACCGCCCGGGACCACCCGGGACCGCCCAGGACCGCCCGGGACCGCGCGGGACCGCCCGGAACCGCCCGGGACCCCACGGGACCGCCCCGGACCGCCCGGGACCGCACGGGACCGCCCGCGACCGCCCGGGACCGCCCGGGACCGCCCGGGACCGACCGGGACCGCCCGGGACCTCCCGAGACCGCTCCGGACCGCCCCGGACTTCCCGGGACCGCCCCGGACCGCCCGGGACCGCCCGAGACCGCCCGGGACCGCCCGAGACCGCCCGGGACCGCCCGGGACCTCCCGGGACCGCCCTGGACCGCCCCGGACTGCCCGGGACCGCCCCGGACCGCCCGGGACCGCCCCGGACAGCCCGGGACCGCCCCGGACCGCCCAGGACAGGCCGGGACCGCCCCGGACCGCCCCGGACCGCCCGGGACTGCCCGGGACTGCCCGGGACCGCCCGGGACCTCCTGGGACCGCCCCGGACCGCCCCGGACTGCCCGGGACCGCCCCGGACCGCCCGGGACCGCCCCAGACCGCCCGGGACCGCCCCAGACCGCCCAGGACCGCCCTGGACCGCCCGGGACCGCCCGGGACCGCCCAAGACCGCCCGGGACAGCCCGGGACCGCCCAGGACCGCCCTGGACCGCCCTGGACCGCCCCAGACCGCCCGGGACCGCCCCAGACCGCCCAGGACCGCCCCGGACCGCCCGGGACCGCCCCGGACCGCCCGGGACCACCCGGGACCGCCCGAGACCGCCCGCGACCGCGCGGGACCGCCCGGAACCGCCCGGGACCCCACGGGACCGCCCCGGACCGCCCGGGACCGCCCGGGACCGCCCGCGACCACCCGGGACCACCCGGGATCGCCCGGGACCGACCGGGACCGCCCGGGACCTCCCGAGACCGCTCCGGACCGCCCCGGACTTCCCGGGACCGCCCCAGACCGCCCGGGACCGCCCGGAGACCGCCCGGGACCGCCCGGGACCTCCCGGGACCGCCCCGGACCGCCCCGGACTGCCCGGGACCGGCCCCGGACCGCCCAGGACCGCCCCGGACTGCCCGGGACCGCCACGGACCGCCCGGGACCGCCCCGGACCGCCCAGGACCGGCCGGGACCGCCCCGGACCGCCCCGGACCGCCCGGGACCGCCCGGGACCGCCCGGGACCGCCCGGGACCTCCTGGGACCGCCCCGGACCGCCCCGGACTGCCCGGGACCGCGCCGGACCGCCCGGGACCGCCCCAGACCGCCCGGGACCGCCCCAGACCGCCCAGGACCGCCCCGGACCGCCCGGGACCGCCCGGGACCGCCCGGGACCGCGTGGGACCGCCCGGAACCGCCCGGGACCCCACGGGACCGCCCCGGACCGCCCGGGACCGCACGGGACCGCCCGCGACCGCCCGGGACCGCCCGGGACCGCCCGGGACCGACCGGGACCGCCCGGGACCTCCCGAGACCGCTCCGGACCGCCCCGGACTTCCCGGGACCGCCCCGGACCGCCCGGGACCGCCCGAGACCGCCCGGGACTGCCCGGGACCTCCCGGGACCGCCCTGGACCGCCCCGGACTGCCCGGGACCGCCCCGGACCGCCCGGGACCGCCCCGGACCGCCCGGGACCGCTCCGGACCGCCCAGGACAGGCCGGGACCGCCCCGGACCGCCCCGGACCGCCCGGGACTGCCCGGGACCGCCCGGGACCGCCCGGGACCTCCTGGGACCGCCCCGGACCGCCCCGGACTGCCCGGGACCGCCCCGGACCGCCCGGGACCGCCCCAGACCGCCCGGGACCGCCCCAGACCGCCCAGGACCGCCCCGGACCGCCCGGGACCGCCCGGGACCTCCTGGGACCGCCCCGGACCGCCCCGGACTGCCCGGGACCGCGCCGGACCGCCCGGGACCGCCCCAGACCGCCCGGGACCGCCCCAGACCGCCCAGGACCGCCCCGGACCGCCCGGGACCGCCCGGGACCGCCCGGGACCGCGCGGGACCGCCCGGAACCGCCCGGGACCCCACGGGACCGCCCCGGACCGCCCGGGACCGCCCGAGACCGCCCGGGACCGCCCGGGACCTCCCGGGACCGCCCCGGACCGCCCCGGACTGCCCGGGACCGCCCCGGACCGCCCAGGACCGCCCCGGACCGCCCAGGACCGCCACGGACCGCCCGGGACCGCCCCGGACCGCCCAGGACCGGCCGGGACCGCCCGGGACCACACGGGACCACCCGGGACCGCCCCGGACCGCCCGGGACCGCCCTGGACCGCCCAGGACCACCCCAGACCGCCCAGGACCGCCCGGGACCGCCCCGGACCGCCCCGGACCGCCCGGGACCGCCCCGGACCGCCCAGGACCGCCCGGGACCGCCCGGGACCGCCCGGGACCGTCTGGGACCGCCCGGGACCGCCCCGGACCGCCCGGGACCGCCCTCGACCGCCCAGGACCGCTCCGGACCGCCCGGGACCGCCCGGGACCGCCCCGGACCGCCCCGGACCGCCCGGGACCGCCATGGAATGCTCGGGTCTGCCCGGGACCGCCCGGGACCGCCCGGGACCGCCCGGGACCGCCCGGGACCGTCCGGACCGTCCGGGACCGCCCGGGACCACACGGGACCGCCCGGGACCGCCCCGGACCGCCCGGGACCGCCCTGGACCGCCCAGGACCGCCCCGGACCGCCCGGGACCACCCTGGACCGCCCAGGACCGCCCCGGACTGCCCGGGACCGCCCGGGACCGCCCGGGAACGCCCCGGACCGCCCGGGACCGCCCGGGACCGCCCCTGACCGCCCCGGACCGCCCGGGACCGCCCCGGACCGCCCGGGACCACCCGGGACCGCCCGGGACCGCCCGGGACCGCGCGGGACCGCCCGGAACCGCCCGGGACCCCACGGGACCGCCCCGGACCGCCCGGGACCGCACGGGACCGCCCGCGACCGCCCGGGACCGCCCGGGACCGCCCGGGACCGACCGGGACCGCCCGGGACCTCCCGAGACCGCTCCGGACCGCCCCGGACTTCCCGGGACCGCCCCGGACCGCCCGGGACCGCCCGAGACCGCCCGGGACCGCCCGGGACCTCCCGGGACCGCCCTGGACCGCCCCGGACTGCCCGGGACCGCCCCGGACCGCCCGGGACCGCCCCGGACCGCCCGGGACCGCCCCGGACCGCCCAGGACAGGCCGGGACCGCCCCGGACCGCCCCGGACCGCCCGGGACTGCCCGGGACCGCCCGGGACCGCCCGGGACCTCCTGGGAACGCCCCGGACCGCCCCGGACTGCCCGGGACCGCCCCGGACCGCCCGGGACCGCCCCAGACCGCCCGGGACCGCCCCAGACCGCCCAGGACCGCCCCGGACCGCCCGGGACCGCCCGGGACCGCCCAAGACCGCCCGGGACAGCCCGGGACCGCCCAGGACCGCCCTGGACCGCCCGGGACCGCCCCAGACCGCCCGGGACCGCCCCAGACCGCCCAGGACCGCCCCGGACCGCCCGGGACCGCCCCGGACCGCCCGGGACCACCCGGGACCGCCCGAGACCGCCCGCGACCGCGCGGGACCGCCCGGAACCGCCCGGGACCCCACGGGACCGCCCCGGACCGCCCGGGACCGCCCGGGACCGCCCGCGACCACCCGGGACCGCCCGGGATCGCCCGGGACCGACCGGGACCGCCCGGGACCTCCCGAGACCGCTCCGGACCGCCCCGGACTTCCCGGGACCGCCCCAGACCGCCCGGGACCGCCCGAGACCGCCCGGGACCGCCCGGGACCTCCCGGGACCGCCCCGGACCGCCCCGGACTGCCCGGGACCGCCCCGGACCGCCCAGGACCGCCCCGGACTGCCCGGGACCGCCACGGACCGCCCGGGACCGCCCCGGACCGCCCAGGACCGGCCGGGACCGCCCCGGACCGCCCCGGACCGCCCGGGACCGCCCGGGACCGCCCGGGACCGCCCGGGACCTCCTGGGACCGCCCCGGACCGCCCCGGACTGCCCGGGACCGCGCCGGACCGCCCGGGACCGCCCCAGACCGCCCGGGACCGCCCCAGACCGCCCAGGACCGCCCCGGACCGCCCGGGACCGCCCGGGACCGCCCGGGACCGCGTGGGACCGCCCGGAACCGCCCGGGACCCCACGGGACCGCCCCGGACCGCCCGGGACCGCACGGGACCGCCCGCGACCGCCCGGGACCGCCCGGGACCGCCCGGGACCGACCGGGACCGCCCGGGACCTCCCGAGACCGCTCCGGACCGCCCCGGACTTCCCGGGACCGCCCCGGACCGCCCGGGACCGCCCGAGACCGCCCGGGACCGCCCGGGACCTCCCGGGACCGCCCTGGACCGCCCCGGACTGCCCGGGACCGCCCCGGACCGCCCGGGACCGCCCCGGACCGCCCGGGACCGCCCCGGACCGCCCAGGACAGGCCGGGACCGCCCCGGACCGCCCCGGACCGCCCGGGACTGCCCGGGACCGCCCGGGACCGCCCGGGACCTCCTGGGACCGCCCCGGACCGCCCCGGACTGCCCGGGACCGCCCCGGACCGCCCGGGACCGCCCCAGACCGCCCGGGACCGCCCCAGACCGCCCAGGACCGCCCCGGACCGCCCGGGACCGCCCGGGACCGCCCAAGACCGCCCGGGACAGCCCGGGACCGCCCAGGACCGCCCTGGACCGCCCGGGACCGCCCCAGACCGCCCGGGACCGCCCCAGACCGCCCAGGACCGCCCCGGACCGCCCGGGACCGCCCCAGACCGCCCGGGACCACCCGGGACCGCCCGAGACCGCCCGGGACCGCGCGGGACCGCCCGGAACCGCCCGGGACCCCACGGGACCGCCCCGGACCGCCCGGGACCGCCCGGGACCGCCCGCGACCACCCGGGACCGCCCGGGATCGCCCGGGACCGACCGGGACCGCCCGGGACCTCCCGAGACCGCTCCGGACCGCCCCGGACTTCCCGGGACCGCCCCAGACCGCCCGGGACCGCCCGAGACCGCCCGGGACCGCCCGGGACCTCCCGGGACCGCCCCGGACCGCCCCGGACTGCCCGGGACCGCCCCGGACCGCCCAGGACCGCCCCGGACCGCCCGGGACCGCCACGGACCGCCCGGGACCGCCCCGGACCGCCCAGGACCGGCCGGGACCGCCCGGGACCACACGGGACCACCCGGGACCGCCCCGGACCGCCCGGGACCGCCCTGGACCGCCCAGGACCACCCCGGACCGCCCGGGACCGCCCGGGACCGCCCCGGACCGCCCCGGACCGCCCGGGACCGCCCCGGACCGCCCAGGACCGCCCGGGACCGCCCGGGACCGCCCGGGACCGCCTGGGACCGCCCGGGACCGCCCCGGACCGCCCGGGACCGCCCTCGACCGCCCAGGACCGCTCCGGACCGCCCGGGACCGCCCGGGACCGCCCCGGACCGCCCCGGACTGCCCGGGACCGCCATGGAATGCTCGGGTCTGCCCGGGACCGCCCGGGACCGCCCGGGACCGCCCGGGACCGCCCGGGACCGTCCGGACCGTCCGGGACCGCCCAGGACCACACGGGACCGCCCGGGACCGCCCCGGACCGCCCGGGACCGCCCTGGACCGCCCAGGACCGCCCCGGACCGCCCGGGACCACCCTGGACCGCCCAGGACCGCCCCGGACTGCCCGGGACCGCCCGGGACCGCCCGGGAACGCCCCGGACCGCCCGGGACCGCCCGGGACCGCCCCTGACCGCCCCGGACCGCCCGGGACCGCCCCGGACCGCCCGGGACCACCCGGGACCGCCCGGGACCGCCCGGGACCGCGCGGGACCGCCCGGAACCGCCCGGGACCCCACGGGACCGCCCCGGACCGCCCGGGACCGCACGGGACCGCCCGCGACCGCCCGGGACCGCCCGGGACCGCCCGGGACCGACCGGGACCGCCCGGGACCTCCCGGGACCGCCCTGGACCGCCCCGGACTGCCCGGGACCGCCCCGGACCGCCCGGGACCGCCCCGGACCGCCCGGGACCGCCCCGGACCGCCCAGGACAGGCCGGGACCGCCCCGGACCGCCCCGGACCGCCCGGGACTGCCCGGGACCGCCCGGGACCGCCCGGGACCTCCTGGGACCGCCCCGGACCGCCCCGGACTGCCCGGGACCGCCCCGGACCGCCCGGGACCGCCCCAGACCGCCCGGGACCGCCCCAGACCGCCCAGGACCGCCCCGGACCGCCCGGGACCGCCCGGGACCGCCCAAGACCGCCCGGGACAGCCCGGGACCGCCCAGGACCGCCCTGGACCGCCCGGGACTGCCCCAGACCGCCCGGGACCGCCCCAGACCGCCCAGGACCGCCCCGGACCGCCCGGGACCGCCCCGGACCGCCCGGGACCACCCGGGACCGCCCGAGACCGCCCGCGACCGCGCGGGACCGCCCGGAACCGCCCGGGACCCCACGGGACCGCCCCGGACCGCCCGGGACCGCCCGGGACCGCCCGCGACCACCTGGGACCGCCCGGGATCGCCCGGGACCGACCGGGACCGCCCGGGACCTCCCGAGACCGCTCCGGACCGCCCCGGACTTCCCGGGACCGCCCCAGACCGCCCGGGACCGCCCGAGACCGCCCGGGACCGCCCGGGACCTCCCGGGACCGCCCCGGACCGCCCCGGACTGCCCGGGACCGCCCCGGACCGCCCAGGACCGCCCCGGACTGCCCGGGACCGCCACGGACCGCCCGGGACCGCCCCGGACCGCCCAGGACCGGCCGGGACCGCCCCGGACCGCCCCGGACCGCCCGGGACCGCCCGGGACCGCCCGGGACCGCCCGGGACCTCCTGGGACCGCCCCGGACCGCCCCGGACTGCCCGGGACCGCGCCGGACCGCCCGGGACCGCCCCAGACCGCCCGGGACCGCCCCAGACCGCCCAGGACCGCCCCGGACCGCCCGGGACCGCCCGGGACCGCCCGGGACCGCGCGGGACCGCCCGGAACCGCCCGGGACCCCACGGGACCGCCCCGGACCGCCCGGGACCGCCCGAGACCGCCCGGGACCGCCCGGGACCTCCCGGGACCGCCCCGGACCGCCCCGGACTGCCCGGGACCGCCCCGGACCGCCCAGGACCGCCCCGGACCGCCCGGGACCGCCACGGACCGCCCGGGACCGCCCCGGACCGCCCAGGACCGGCCGGGACCGCCCGGGACCACAAGGGACCACCCTGGACCGCCCCGGACCGCCCGGGACCGCCCTGGACCGCCCAGGACCACCCCGGACCGCCCGGGACCGCCCGGGACCGCCCCGGACCGCCCCGGACCGCCCGGGACCGCCCCGGACCGCCCAGGACCGCCCGGGACCGCCCGGGACCGCCCGGGACCGCCTGGGACCGCCCGGGACCGCCCCGGACCGCCCGGGACCGCCCTCGACCGCCCAGGACCGCTCCGGACCGCCCGGGACCGCCCGGACCGCCCCGGACCACCCCGGACCGCCCGGGACCGCCATGGAATGCTCGGGTCTGCCCGGGACCGCCCGGGACCGCCCGGGACCGCCCGGGACCGCGCGGGACCGTCCGGACCGTCCGGGACCGCCCGGGACCACACGGGACCGCCCGGGACCGCCCCGGACCGCCCGGGACCGCCCTGGACCGCCCAGGACCGCCCCGGACCGCCCGGGACCACCCTGGACCGCCCAGGACCGCCCCGGACTGCCCGGGACCGCCCGGGACCGCCCGGGAACGCCCCGGACCGCCCGGGACCGCCCGGGACCGCCCCTGACCGCCCCGGACCGCCCGGGACCGCCCCGGACCGCCCGGGACCACCCGGGACCGCCCGGGACCGCCCGGGACCGCGCGGGACCGCCCGGAACCGCCCGGGACCCCACGGGGACCGCCCCGGACCGCCCGGGACCGCACGGGACCGCCCGCGACCGCCCGGGACCGCCCGGGACCGCCCGGGACCGACCGGGACCGCCCGGGACCTCCCGAGACCGCTCCGGACCGCCCCGGACTTCCCGGGACCGCCCCGGACCGCCCGGGACCGCCCGAGACCGCCCGGGACCGCCCGGGACCTCCCGGGACCGCCCTGGACCGCCCCGGACTGCCCGGGACCGCCCCGGACCGCCCGGGACCGCCCCGGACCGCCGGGACCGCCCCGGACCGCCCAGGACAGGCCGGGACCGCCCCGGACCGCCCCGGACCGCCCGGGACTGCCCGGGACCGCCCGGGACCGCCCGGGACCCCCTGGGACGCCCGGACCGCCCCGGACTGCCCGGGACCGCCCCGGACCGCCCGGGACCGCCCCAGACCGCCCGGGACCGCCCCAGACCGCCCAGGACCGCCCCGGACCGCCCGGGACCGCCCTGGACCGCCCAAGACCGCCCGGGACAAGCCCGGGACCGCCCCAGGACCGCCCTAGGACCCGCCCGGGACCCGCC
>NW_027422855.1:77500-79552 GCF_048934315.1 Petromyzon marinus | reverse complement strand
GGGTCATTTTTGTGTGGCCACATTGCATAGGAACGGCATGAAACTTCCAGAGGCATTTGCAGCAGGAATGCATGTGCACTCAAAAACGTCTATATTTTTCACGGATAGACCCCGTGAAACGCTATAAATTGGCGGGGATGTCTCTCTTGTGGCTCACGGGCGCTGTTAGTTAGGGTCGCACAGAAATCCCTCGGAATGGGAAAAGGGGTCATTTTCGTGTTGCCACATTGCGTACGAACGGCATGAAACTTCCAGAGGCATCTGCAGCAGAAATGCATGTGCACTCAAAAACGTCTATATTTTTCACGGATAGACCCCGTGAAACGCTAGAAATTGGCGGGGATGTGTCTCTTGTGGCTCACGGGGCTGTTAGGGTCGCACAGAAATCCCTCGGAATGGGAAAACGGGTCATTTTCGTGTTGCCACAATTGGCATACGAACGGCATGAAACTTCCAGAGGCATTTGCAGCAGAAATGCATGTGCACTCAAAAACGTGAATATTTTTTCACGGATAGACCCCGTCAAACGCTCGAATTTGGCGGGGATGTTTCTCTTGTGGGTCACGGGGCTGTTCGGCTCGCACAGAACTCCCTTGGTCCACCTGATTCGTGCATACAGGCAGCAACTAAAACTCTGTAAACCTGCTGTGAGGACATCTAAACAGTGGACCAGTGAGGCTGTGGAAGATTTGCGGGCGTGCTTAGACTGTACTGACTGGGATATGTTCACGACTGCTACCAATAGTCTGGATGAACTCACAGAGGCTGTGTACATCAGCTTCTGTGAGGACTGCTGTATCCCAACACGTACCAGGGTGAACTTTAACAACAACAAGCCCTGGTTCTCAGCAAAGCTCAAAAGGTTGAGGTTGGAGAAGGAGGAAGCGTTTAGGAGTGGGGATAGAGACAGATTCAAGGAGTCGAAGAACAGGTTTAGCAAAGCGGTGAGAGAGGCTAAACGACTGTACTCAGAGACACTAAAACACCAGTTCTCTACTAACGACGCTGCTTCTGTCTGCCAAAGGGCTCAGGCACATCACCAACTACAAACCCAGAGCGCCCCACACCACTAACGACTCCCGCCTAGCCAACGACCTGAACGAGTTCTACCGTAGATTTGAAAGACAATTGGACTGTCCTGAACCACCCCTTCCCACCCAAGAGGCCCCATCCCCCACCCATACTACAGAAACGACTCTCTCCTTTCAGGAGGGAGAAGTTAATGGGCTTTTCAAGAGGCAGAATCCACGCAAAGCAGCCGGGCCGGACTCTGTCTCTCCAGCCACCCTCAGGCACTGCGCTGGCCAGCTGTCTCCGGTGTTCACCAACATCTTTAACACCTCCCTGGAGACATGCCATGTACCAGCCTGTCTCAAGTCCTCCACCATCATCGCTGTGCCCAAAAAAGCTAAGGCCAACAGGACAAATGATTACAGACCGGTCGCCCTTACATCTGTGGTAATGAAGTCTTTTGAGCGCCTGCTCCTGGCACACCTCAAAGCCATCACAGACCCTCTCCTGGACCCCCTTCAGTTTGCCTACAGAGCCAACAGGTCTGTGGACGACGCAGTTAACATGGCCCTCCACTTCACCCTACAGCATGTGGACGCCCCAGCATCCTACGCCAGGATCCTGTTTGTGGACTTCAGCTCTGCCTTCAACACCATCATCCCTGCCCTGCTTCAGGACAAGCTCTTCCAGCTGAACGTGCCCTACTCCACCTGCAGGTGGATCACAGACTTCCTCTCTGACAGGAAGCAGTGCGTTAAGCCGGGAACAGAAGTCTCTGACTCCAGGTCCATCAGCACGGGAACTCCTCAGGGCTGCGTCCTTTGCCCACTGCTCTTCTCCCTGTATACCAACAGCTGCGCCTCCAATCATCTGTCCGTCAAACTCTTGAAGTTTGTCGGACGACACCACCCTCATTGGGCTGATCTCTGGTGGGGATGAGTCTGACTATAGGTGGGAAGCTGACAACCTGGTGACCTGGTGTAGCCAGAACAACTTAGAGCTAAATGCTCTAAGGACAGTTGAGATGGTTGTGGACTTCAG
>NW_027422855.1:52500-55000 GCF_048934315.1 Petromyzon marinus | reverse complement strand
GGTCATTTTCGTGTTGCCACATTGCGTACGAACCGCATGAAACTTCCAGAGGCATTTGCAGCAGGAATGCATGTGCACTCAAAAACTTCTATATGTTTCACGGATAGACCCCGTGAAACGCTAGAAATTGGCGGGGATGTGTCTCTTGTGGCTCACGGGGCTGTTAGGGTGGCACAGAACTCCCTCGGAATGGGAAAAGGGGTCATTTTCGTGTTGCCACATTGCATAGGAACGCCATGAAACTTCCAGAGGCATTTGCAGCAGAAAGGCACGTGCACTCAAAAATTTTAATATTTTTCACGCATAGACCCCGTCAAACGCTAGAAGTTGGCGGGGATGTCTCTCTTGTGGCTCACGGGGCTGTTAGGGTCGCACAGAAATGCCTCGGAATGGGAAAACGGGTCATTTTTGTGTGGCCACATTGCATAGGAACGGCATGAAACTTCCAGAGGCATTTGCAGCAGGAATGCATGTGCACTCAAAAACGTCTATATTTTTCACGGATAGACCCCGTGAAACGCTATAAATTGGCGGGGATGTCTCTCTTGTGGCTCACGGGCGCTGTTAGTTAGGGTCGCACAGAAATCCCTCGGAATGGGAAAAGGGGTCATTTTCGTGTTGCCACATTGCGTACGAACGGCATGAAACTTCCAGAGGCATCTGCAGCAG
The DNA here is from genome assembly GCF_048934315.1 of Petromyzon marinus. Lineage (NCBI taxonomy): Eukaryota > Metazoa > Chordata > Hyperoartia > Petromyzontiformes > Petromyzontidae > Petromyzon > Petromyzon marinus. The sequence goes on along the minus strand of NW_027422855.1, from coordinate 54,331 downwards.
AAATGCATGTGCACTCAAAAACGTCTATATTTTTCACGGATAGACCCCGTGAAACGCTAGAAATTGGCGGGGATGTGTCTCTTGTGGCTCACGGGGCTGTTAGGGTCGCACAGAAATCCCTCGGAATGGGAAAACGGGTCATTTTCGTGTTGCCACAATTGGCATACGAACGGCATGAAACTTCCAGAGGCATTTGCAGCAGAAATGCATGTGCACTCAAAAACGTGAATATTTTTTCACGGATAGACCCCGTCAAACGCTCGAATTTGGCGGGGATGTTTCTCTTGTGGGTCACGGGGCTGTTCGGCTCGCACAGAACTCCCTTGGTCCACCTGATTCGTGCATACAGGCAGCAACTAAAACTCTGTAAACCTGCTGTGAGGACATCTAAACAGTGGACCAGTGAGGCTGTGGAAGATTTGCGGGCGTGCTTAGACTGTACTGACTGGGATATGTTCACGACTGCTACCAATAGTCTGGATGAACTCACAGAGGCTGTGTACATCAGCTTCTGTGAGGACTGCTGTATCCCAACACGTACCAGGGTGAACTTTAACAACAACAAGCCCTGGTTCTCAGCAAAGCTCAAAAGGTTGAGGTTGGAGAAGGAGGAAGCGTTTAGGAGTGGGGATAGAGACAGATTCAAGGAGTCGAAGAACAGGTTTAGCAAAGCGGTGAGAGAGGCTAAACGACTGTACTCAGAGACACTAAAACACCAGTTCTCTACTAACGACGCTGCTTCTGTCTGCCAAAGGGCTCAGGCACATCACCAACTACAAACCCAGAGCGCCCCACACCACTAACGACTCCCGCCTAGCCAACGACCTGAACGAGTTCTACCGTAGATTTGAAAGACAATTGGACTGTCCTGAACCACCCCTTCCCACCCAAGAGGCCCCATCCCCCACCCATACTACAGAAACGACTCTCTCCTTTCAGGAGGGAGAAGTTAATGGGCTTTTCAAGAGGCAGAATCCACGCAAAGCAGCCGGGCCGGACTCTGTCTCTCCAGCCACCCTCAGGCACTGCGCTGGCCAGCTGTCTCCGGTGTTCACCAACATCTTTAACACCTCCCTGGAGACATGCCATGTACCAGCCTGTCTCAAGTCCTCCACCATCATCGCTGTGCCCAAAAAGCTAAGGCCAACAGGACTAAATGATTACAGACCGGTCGCCCTTACATCTGTGGTAATGAAGTCTTTTGAGCGCCTGCTCCTGGCACACCTCAAAGCCATCACAGACCCTCTCCTGGACCCCCTTCAGTTTGCCTACAGAGCCAACAGGTCTGTGGACGACGCAGTTAACATGGCCCTCCACTTCACCCTACAGCATGTGGACGCCCCAGCATCCTACGCCAGGATCCTGTTTGTGGACTTCAGCTCTGCCTTCAACACCATCATCCCTGCCCTGCTTCAGGACAAGCTCTTCCAGCTGAACGTGCCCTACTCCACCTGCAGGTGGATCACAGACTTCCTCTCTGACAGGAAGCAGTGCGTTAAGCCGGGAACAGAAGTCTCTGACTCCAGGTCCATCAGCACGGGAACTCCTCAGGGCTGCGTCCTTTGCCCACTGCTCTTCTCCCTGTATACCAACAGCTGCGCCTCCAATCATCTGTCCGTCAAACTCTTGAAGTTTGTCGGACGACACCACCCTCATTGGGCTGATCTCTGGTGGGGATGAGTCTGACTATAGGTGGGAAGCTGACAACCTGGTGACCTGGTGTAGCCAGAACAACTTAGAGCTAAATGCTCTAAGGACAGTTGAGATGGTTGTGGACTTCAGGAAGAATACAGCCCCACTCACCGCCATCACCCTGTTAGACTCCGCAGTC
>NW_027422855.1:40000-42500 GCF_048934315.1 Petromyzon marinus | reverse complement strand
CCCTCGGAATGGGAAAACGGGTCATTTTCGTGTCGCCACATTGCATACGAACCGCATGAAACTTCCAGAGGCATTTGCAGCAGGAATGCATGTGCACTCAAAAAAGTGAATATTTCTCACGGATAGACCCCGTGATACGCTAGAAATTGGCGGGGATGTCTCTCTTGTGGCTCACGGGGCTGTTAGGGTGGCACAGAAATCCCTCGGAATGGGAAAACGGGTCATTTTCGTGTCGCCACATTGCATGCGAACCGCATGCAACTTCCAGAGGCATTTGCAGCAGAAATGCATGTGCAGTCAAAAAAAAATTGATATTTTTCACGGATAGACCCCGTGAAACGCTAGAAATTGGCGGGGATGTTGTGGCTCACGGGGCTGTTCGGGTCGCACAGAAATCCCTGGGAATGGGAAAACGGGTCATTTTCGTGTTGCCACATTGCGTACGAACCGCATGAAACTTCCAGAGGCATTTGCAGCAGGAATGCATGTGCACTCAAAAACTTCTATATGTTTCACGGATAGACCCCGTGAAACGCTAGAAATTGGCGGGGATGTGTCTCTTGTGGCTCACGGGGCTGTTAGGGTGGCACAGAACTCCCTCGGAATGGGAAAAGGGGTCATTTTCGTGTTGCCACATTGCATAGGAACGCCATGAAACTTCCAGAGGCATTTGCAGCAGAAAGGCACGTGCACTCAAAAATTTTAATATTTTTCACGCATAGACCCCGTCAAACGCTAGAAGTTGGCGGGGATGTCTCTCTTGTGGCTCACGGGGCTGTTAGGGTCGCACAGAAATGCCTCGGAATGGGAAAACGGGTCATTTTTGTGTGGCCACATTGCATAGGAACGGCATGAAACTTCCAGAGGCATTTGCAGCAGGAATGCATGTGCACTCAAAAACGTCTATATTTTTCACGGATAGACCCCGTGAAACGCTATAAATTGGCGGGGATGTCTCTCTTGTGGCTCACGGGCGCTGTTAGTTAGGGTCGCACAGAAATCCCTCGGAATGGGAAAAGGGGTCATTTTCGTGTTGCCACATTGCGTACGAACGGCATGAAACTTCCAGAGGCATCTGCAGCAGAAATGCATGTGCACTCAAAAACGTCTATATTTTTCACGGATAGACCCCGTGAAACGCTAGAAATTGGCGGGGATGTGTCTCTTGTGGCTCACGGGGCTGTTAGGGTCGCACAGAAATCCCTCGGAATGGGAAAACGGGTCATTTTCGTGTTGCCACAATTGGCATACGAACGGCATGAAACTTCCAGAGGCATTTGCAGCAGAAATGCATGTGCACTCAAAAACGTGAATATTTTTTCACGGATAGACCCCGTCAAACGCTCGAATTTGGCGGGGATGTTTCTCTTGTGGGTCACGGGGCTGTTCGGCTCGCACAGAACTCCCTTGGTCCACCTGATTCGTGCATACAGGCAGCAACTAAAACTCTGTAAACCTGCTGTGAGGACATCTAAACAGTGGACCAGTGAGGCTGTGGAAGATTTGCGGGCGTGCTTAGACTGTACTGACTGGGATATGTTCACGACTGCTACCAATAGTCTGGATGAACTCACAGAGGCTGTGTACATCAGCTTCTGTGAGGACTGCTGTATCCCAACACGTACCAGGGTGAACTTTAACAACAACAAGCCCTGGTTCTCAGCAAAGCTCAAAAGGTTGAGGTTGGAGAAGGAGGAAGCGTTTAGGAGTGGGGATAGAGACAGATTCAAGGAGTCGAAGAACAGGTTTAGCAAAGCGGTGAGAGAGGCTAAACGACTGTACTCAGAGACACTAAAACACCAGTTCTCTACTAACGACGCTGCTTCTGTCTGCCAAAGGGCTCAGGCACATCACCAACTACAAACCCAGAGCGCCCCACACCACTAACGACTCCCGCCTAGCCAACGACCTGAACGAGTTCTACCGTAGATTTGAAAGACAATTGGACTGTCCTGAACCACCCCTTCCCACCCAAGAGGCCCCATCCCCCACCCATACTACAGAAACGACTCTCTCCTTTCAGGAGGGAGAAGTTAATGGGCTTTTCAAGAGGCAGAATCCACGCAAAGCAGCCGGGCCGGACTCTGTCTCTCCAGCCACCCTCAGGCACTGCGCTGGCCAGCTGTCTCCGGTGTTCACCAACATCTTTAACACCTCCCTGGAGACATGCCATGTACCAGCCTGTCTCAAGTCCTCCACCATCATCGCTGTGCCCAAAAAGCTAAGGCCAACAGGACTAAATGATTACAGACCGGTCGCCCTTACATCTGTGGTAATGAAGTCTTTTGAGCGCCTGCTCCTGGCACACCTCAAAGCCATCACAGACCCTCTCCTGGACCCCCTTCAGTTTGCCTACAGAGCCAACAGGTCTGTGGACGACGCAGTTAACATGGCCCTCCACTTCACCCTACAGCATGTGGACGCCCCAGCATCCTACGCCAGGATCCTGTTTGTGGACTTCAGCTCTGCCTTCAACACCATCATCCCTGCCCTGCTTCAG
>NW_027422855.1:27500-30000 GCF_048934315.1 Petromyzon marinus | reverse complement strand
CAGCAGGAATGCATGTGCACTCAAAAACTTCTATATGTTTCACGGATAGACCCCGTGAAACGCTAGAAATTGGCGGGGATGTGTCTCTTGTGGCTCACGGGGCTGTTAGGGTGGCACAGAACTCCCTCGGAATGGGAAAAGGGGTCATTTTCGTGTTGCCACATTGCATAGGAACGCCATGAAACTTCCAGAGGCATTTGCAGCAGAAAGGCACGTGCACTCAAAAATTTTAATATTTTTCACGCATAGACCCCGTCAAACGCTAGAAGTTGGCGGGGATGTCTCTCTTGTGGCTCACGGGGCTGTTAGGGTCGCACAGAAATGCCTCGGAATGGGAAAACGGGTCATTTTTGTGTGGCCACATTGCATAGGAACGGCATGAAACTTCCAGAGGCATTTGCAGCAGGAATGCATGTGCACTCAAAAACGTCTATATTTTTCACGGATAGACCCCGTGAAACGCTATAAATTGGCGGGGATGTCTCTCTTGTGGCTCACGGGCGCTGTTAGTTAGGGTCGCACAGAAATCCCTCGGAATGGGAAAAGGGGTCATTTTCGTGTTGCCACATTGCGTACGAACGGCATGAAACTTCCAGAGGCATCTGCAGCAGAAATGCATGTGCACTCAAAAACGTCTATATTTTTCACGGATAGACCCCGTGAAACGCTAGAAATTGGCGGGGATGTGTCTCTTGTGGCTCACGGGGCTGTTAGGGTCGCACAGAAATCCCTCGGAATGGGAAAACGGGTCATTTTCGTGTTGCCACAATTGGCATACGAACGGCATGAAACTTCCAGAGGCATTTGCAGCAGAAATGCATGTGCACTCAAAAACGTGAATATTTTTTCACGGATAGACCCCGTCAAACGCTCGAATTTGGCGGGGATGTTTCTCTTGTGGGTCACGGGGCTGTTCGGCTCGCACAGAACTCCCTTGGTCCACCTGATTCGTGCATACAGGCAGCAACTAAAACTCTGTAAACCTGCTGTGAGGACATCTAAACAGTGGACCAGTGAGGCTGTGGAAGATTTGCGGGCGTGCTTAGACTGTACTGACTGGGATATGTTCACGACTGCTACCAATAGTCTGGATGAACTCACAGAGGCTGTGTACATCAGCTTCTGTGAGGACTGCTGTATCCCAACACGTACCAGGGTGAACTTTAACAACAACAAGCCCTGGTTCTCAGCAAAGCTCAAAAGGTTGAGGTTGGAGAAGGAGGAAGCGTTTAGGAGTGGGGATAGAGACAGATTCAAGGAGTCGAAGAACAGGTTTAGCAAAGCGGTGAGAGAGGCTAAACGACTGTACTCAGAGACACTAAAACACCAGTTCTCTACTAACGACGCTGCTTCTGTCTGCCAAAGGGCTCAGGCACATCACCAACTACAAACCCAGAGCGCCCCACACCACTAACGACTCCCGCCTAGCCAACGACCTGAACGAGTTCTACCGTAGATTTGAAAGACAATTGGACTGTCCTGAACCACCCCTTCCCACCCAAGAGGCCCCATCCCCCACCCATACTACAGAAACGACTCTCTCCTTTCAGGAGGGAGAAGTTAATGGGCTTTTCAAGAGGCAGAATCCACGCAAAGCAGCCGGGCCGGACTCTGTCTCTCCAGCCACCCTCAGGCACTGCGCTGGCCAGCTGTCTCCGGTGTTCACCAACATCTTTAACACCTCCCTGGAGACATGCCATGTACCAGCCTGTCTCAAGTCCTCCACCATCATCGCTGTGCCCAAAAAGCTAAGGCCAACAGGACTAAATGATTACAGACCGGTCGCCCTTACATCTGTGGTAATGAAGTCTTTTGAGCGCCTGCTCCTGGCACACCTCAAAGCCATCACAGACCCTCTCCTGGACCCCCTTCAGTTTGCCTACAGAGCCAACAGGTCTGTGGACGACGCAGTTAACATGGCCCTCCACTTCACCCTACAGCATGTGGACGCCCCAGCATCCTACGCCAGGATCCTGTTTGTGGACTTCAGCTCTGCCTTCAACACCATCATCCCTGCCCTGCTTCAGGACAAGCTCTTCCAGCTGAACGTGCCCTACTCCACCTGCAGGTGGATCACAGACTTCCTCTCTGACAGGAAGCAGTGCGTTAAGCCGGGAACAGAAGTCTCTGACTCCAGGTCCATCAGCACGGGAACTCCTCAGGGCTGCGTCCTTTGCCCACTGCTCTTCTCCCTGTATACCAACAGCTGCGCCTCCAATCATCTGTCCGTCAAACTCTTGAAGTTTGTCGGACGACACCACCCTCATTGGGCTGATCTCTGGTGGGGATGAGTCTGACTATAGGTGGGAAGCTGACAACCTGGTGACCTGGTGTAGCCAGAACAACTTAGAGCTAAATGCTCTAAGGACAGTTGAGATGGTTGTGGACTTCAGGAAGAATACAGCCCCACTCACCGCCATCACCCTGTTAGACTCCGCAGTCAAAATTGTGGAGTCCTTCCGCTTCCTGGGCACTATTCTCTGCCGGGACCTCAAGTGGG